>NC_069510.1:127086546-127306546 GCF_027579735.1 Bombina bombina
AGTGGGAGATGGGTTTCCCCAGTACTGATGCATGGTGCTTGCAGTTAGCGGTCCAGCCCCTCCCGAGCGCATTCTGTGGCATCAATGCAGTGTTTCTATTATTATATTACGTTATTTTTGTGTTGCTAATCACAGTGATGATCTTGGGGAAAATAGATAATATTTTTTATAGTTAATTTTGTACTTTTATTGGAGTGGCATGGAAAGGGGGGGTGCTTAACAGACTCGTGTAGCAGCGCTTGAGCTGTCGCGTTAATATTCATTAGTTATTTTAATTCCTTTAGGGAGTTGTGTGTGGGGGGGGGGATTTATAATTAACCGTTTCAGAACTGGCAGCCATTCAATTTCAAATGACGTCTCCCTAAAGGGTAACTGTTACTATATTTTATCTTCTTTACACTTAAGGGTTCTGCTATTACGTAACCATGGGTATTTTTTCAGCTGTTACTCCCGCCCCCAACCCCCGTTTCAGTGCTGAAAGGGTTAAAACAGGGGGGATATGGGGCTGTTTGATTGAAAGTACAAAATAATTTTTAATTTACAGGTATACACTTAATATTTCTTTTTGTGAATAAAAATGGATTTGCTTTACATAACAATGCGCAGAGTGCTTGTGATGTCTGAGTTCTATTCTCTTTACAACAGCCAGCATGTAATAGATAATTCTTTAATAATTCTGTAGATGCTCGCTTAAAAAAAAAGAAAGTTTAGTTGTTTTTAGTTCTACTTTCTATACGTTTTAACGACTGCAAAATTACAATAGGGAGAAAATGATTTATTTATTTAGCATTTTAAAATCTTGTGTATTTTGTCATTTTGGGCCCAATTTTTTTTAATGAAAACAAATTTTAAAATTGAATCCAAAATTGCCATGAAAGAGTCCTTTTTCCAGAAAAGAAAACACAAGTTCCAGATCGCCTTTCATTAATTTGCAGTTAGGATTATGTGAAATATACAAATAATATCTGGGGGGGTTTCACAGAATGTTTTTACATTTTTTTCTTCTCAATTGCAGTTCATCTCTAAATTGTTCTATTAAAGATGCATTTATTCTGATGCTTCGTGAATATATTATTTGTATTCTAATTTCTGCGCTTCATGCATATTACTCATTAACAGTAGATCATGTATAAATGTGTTTCCCGCTACAGTCTGATGCACAAGGGTCAGCCATTTGCTAGTGAACGTTACAATGTTTTCTTAAGGTCTAGGGTCAGTAATAATGCTAAGGGTTAATATCCTAACCATTCTTCTCTTAAACTAGAGTGTCCTGACTTAACCCCTTTAAGGACCAAGGTTTTTCCCAGATCTAAGGGTGTTTCACAAGCACAAGAGGATATTTGGCTCCGAAAAGAGACGAATACCGAAAGCAGCCTCCTACTTCTGCATTTGGCATTGAAAAAAACTGCCGAATGCACATCTAATATTTGTAGAATTTAGACACCCCAGGGTATTTATCTAGTGATATTTTGACACATTATTTGTAACCTTTTTATCGCCAAGTGCGGAAAATCAAATTTAGGGGTAAAAAAAAACACACACACAAAAAACTTTATTAAACTAAAGTTCAAAAAAATAAAATGTATTTAAAAAATATCTAGAAACAATTTATTAAAATAAACACTGAGAATGGCGTGCTAACAGCCCAGGACACAACCGTCATTCAGGGTACAATGCTGGCCATTAGGTAGATAATCATCATGGTAACCTTACAATAGGTTTAAACCCTTTATTTGTCCTTACCACTACTGGCGAAAACACATTCCACATAACTCCCTTTTCTCTTAAGTGTATAAACCTGTTTTTATTTTAAAATAAAAGCTGTTTAGATGTTAACTTGAAACAAATCCCGCACAATTAGTTCTTCCTGCTAAGACTCATTGTCTGATAGGTACTTCCTGCCATGGCGCATTGGTTGGTTGATAGGTACTTCCTGCTGTGGCGCATTGGCTAAAAGGCACTTCCTGTTGTGTCGCTTTGACTGATAGGCACTTCCTGCCGTGGCGCATTGGCTAAAAGGCACTTCCTGTTGTGTCGCTTGACTGATAGGCACTTCCTGCCGTGGCGCATTGGCTAAAAGGCACTTCCTGCTGGGGCGCATTAACTGATTCTAGTTCTTAGAAACGGACATTCTACATTATTTTCTAACAAGTTTTCTCAGTGATTTTCACACAACTACATGAATGCAAAAGATACTCCTTTTAACAAGAATTGAAGACATTACATTGAAGAAAAAAGTGTAAAAGTAAATTGTCAAAGTATATTACAAAGATTTTTAATGCAAATAATTAAACATTTATTTCTCCAACATAGGTGTGTCCGGTCCACGGCGTCATCCTTACTTGTGGGATATTCTCTTCCCCAACAGGAAATGGCAAAGAGCCCAGCAAAGCTGGTCACATGATCCCTCCTAGGCTCCGCCTACCCCAGTCATTCTCTTTGCCGTTGTACAGGCAACATCTCCACGGAGATGGCTTAGAGTTTTTTAGTGTTTAACTGTAGTTTTTATTATTCAATCAAGAGTTTGTTATTTTGAAATAGTGCTGGTATGTACTATTTACTCAGAAACAGAAAAGAGATGAAGATTTCTGTTTGTATGAGGAAAATGATTTTAGCAACCGTCACTAAAATCCATGGCTGTTCCACACAGGACTGTTGAGAGGAATTAACTTCAGTTGGGGGAACAGTGAGCAGTCTCTTGCTGCTTGAGGTATGACGCATTCTAACAAGACGATGTAATGCTGGAAGCTGTCATTTTCCCTATGGGATCCGGTAAGCCATGTTTATTACGATCGTAAATAAGGGCTTCACATGGGCTTATTAAGACTGTAGACTTTTTCTGGGCTAAATCGATTCATTATTAACACATATTTAGCCTTGAGGAATCATTTTATTTGGGTATTTTGATATAATAATATCGGCAGGCACTGTTTTAGACACCTTATTCTTTAGGGGCTTTCCCAAAGCATAGGCAGAGCCTCATTTTCGCGCCGGTGTTGCGCACTTGTTTTTGAGAGGCATGGCATGCAGTCGCATGTGAGAGGAGCTCTGATACTTAGAAAAGACTTTCTGAAGGCGTCATTTGGTATCGTATTCCCCTTTGGGCTTGGTTGGGTCTCAGCAAAGCAGATACCAGGGACTGTAAAGGGGTTAAAGTTCAAAACGGCTCCGGTTCCGTTATTTTAAGGGTTAAAGCTTCCAAATTTGGTGTGCAATACTTTTAAGGCTTTAAGACACTGTGGTGAAAATTTGGTGAATTTTGAACAATTCCTTCATGTTTTTTCGCAATTGCAGTAATAAAGTGTGTTCAGTTTAAAATTTAAAGTGACAGTAACGGTTTTATTTTAAAACGTTTTTTGTACTTTGTTATCAAGTTTATGCCTGTTTAACATGTCTGAACTACCAGATAGACTGTGTTCTGAATGTGGGGAAGCCAGAATTCCTATTCATTTAAATAAATGTGATTTATGTGACAATGACAATGATGCCCAAGATGATTCCTCAAGTGAGGGGAGTAAGCATGGTACTGCATCATTCCCTCCTTCGTCTACACGAGTCTTGCCCACTCAGGAGGCCCCTAGTACATCTAGCGCGCCAATACTCCTTACTATGCAACAATTAACGGCTGTAATGGACAATTCTGTCAAAAACATTTTAGCCAAAATGAACACTTATCAGCGTAAGCGCGACTGCTCTGTTTTAGATACTGAAGAGCATGACGACGCTAATAATAATGTTTCTGAAGGGCCCCTAACCCAGTCTGATGGGGCCAGGGAGGTTTTGTCTGAGGGAGAAATTACTGATTCAGGGAACATTTCTCAACAAGCTGAACCTGATGTGATTACATTTAAATTTAAGTTGGAACATCTCCGCATTCTGCTTAAGGAGGTATTATCCACTCTGGATGATTGTGACAAGTTGGTCATCCCAGAGAAACTATGTAAAATGGACAAGTTCCTAGAGGTGCCGGGGCTCCCAGAAGCTTTTCCTATACCCAAGCGGGTGGCGGACATTGTTAATAAAGAATGGGAAAGGCCCGGTATTCCTTTCGTCCCTCCCCCCATATTTAAAAAATTGTTTCCTATGGTCGACCCCAGAAAGGACTTATGGCAGACAGTCCCCAAGGTCGAGGGAGCGGTTTCCACTTTAAACAAACGCACCACTATACCCATAGAGGATAGTTGTGCTTTCAAAGATCCTATGGATAAAAAATTAGAAGGTTTGCTTAAAAAGATGTTTGTTCAGCAGGGTTACCTTCTACAACCAATTTCATGCGTTGTCCCTGTCGCTACAGCCGCATGTTTCTGGTTCGATGAGCTGATAAAGGCGGTCGATAGTGATTCTCCTTATGAGGAGATTATGGACAGAATCAACGCTCTCAAATTGGCTAATTCTTTTACCCTAGACGCCACTTTGCAATTGGCTAGGTTAGCGGCTAAGAATTCTGGGTTTGCTATTGTGGCGCGCAGAGCGCTTTGGTTGAAATCTTGGTCGGCTGATGCGTCTTCCAAGAACAAGCTACTTAACATTCCTTTCAAGGGGAAAACGCTGTTTGGCCCTGACTTGAAAGAGATTATCTCTGATATCACTGGGGGTAAGGGCCACGCCCTTCCTCAGGATCGGCCTTTCAAGGCAAAAAATAAACCTAATTTTCGTCCCTTTCGTAGAAACGGACCAGCCCAAAGTGCTACGTCCTCTAAGCAAGAGGGTAATACTTCTCAAGCCAAGCCAGCTTGGAGACCAATGCAAGGCTGGAACAAGGGAAAACAGGCCAAGAAACCTGCCACTGCTACCAAGACAGCATGAAATGTTGGCCCCCGATCCGGGACCGGATCTGGTGGGGGGCAGACTCTCTCTCTTCGCTCAGGCTTGGGCAAGAGATGTTCTGGATCCTTGGGCACTAGAAATAGTCTCCCAAGGTTATCTTCTGGAATTCAAGGGGCTTCCCCCAAGGGGGAGGTTCCACAGGTCTCAGTTGTCTTCAGACCACATAAAAAGACAGGCATTCTTACATTGTGTAGAAGACCTGTTAAAAATGGGAGTGATTCATCCTGTTCCATTAAGAGAACAAGGGATGGGGTTCTACTCCAATCTGTTCATAGTTCCCAAAAAAGAGGGAACGTTCAGACCAATCTTAGATCTCAAGATCTTAAACAAGTTTCTCAAGGTTCCATCGTTCAAGATGGAAACCATTCGAACTATTCTTCCTTCCATCCAGGAAGGTCAATTCATGACCACGGTGGATTTAAAGGATGCGTATCTACATATTCCTATCCACAAGGAACATCATCGGTTCCTAAGGTTCGCATTCCTGGACAAGCATTACCAGTTCGTGGCGCTTCCTTTCGGATTAGCCACTGCTCCAAGGATTTTCACAAAGGTACTAGGGTCCCTTCTAGCTGTGCTAAGACCAAGGGGCATTGCTGTAGTACCTTACTTGGACGACATTCTGATTCAAGCGTCGTCCCTTCCTCAAGCAAAGGCTCACACGGACATAGTCCTGGCCTTTCTCAGATCTCATGGATGGAAAGTGAACGTGGAAAAGAGTTCTCTATCTCCGTCAACAAGGGTTCCCTTCTTGGGAACAATAATAGACTCCTTAGAAATGAGGATATTTCTGACAGAGGCCAGAAAAACAAAGCTTCTAGACTCTTGTCGGATACTTCATTCCGTTCCTCTTCCTTCCATAGCTCAGTGCATGGAAGTGATCGGGTTGATGGTAGCGGCAATGGACATAGTTCCTTTTGCGCGCATTCATCTAAGACCATTACAACTGTGCATGCTCAGTCAGTGGAATGGGGATTATACAGACTTGTCTCCGAAGATACAAGTAAATCAGAGGACCAGAGACTCACTCCGTTGGTGGCTGTCCCTGGACAACCTGTCCAAGGGATGACATTCCGCAGACCAGAGTGGGTCATTGTCACGACCGACGCCAGTCTGATGGGCTGGGGCGCGGTCTGGGGATCCCTGAAAGCTCAGGGTCTTTGGTCTCGGGAAGAATCTCTTCTACCGATAAATATTCTGGAACTGAGAGCGATATTCAATGCTCTCAAGGCTTGGCCTCAGCTAGCGAGGGCCAAGTTCATACGGTTTCAATCAGACAACATGACAACTGTTGCGTACATCAACCATCAGGGGGGAACAAGGAGTTCCCTAGCGATGGAAGAAGTGACCAAAATCATTCTATGGGCGGAGTCTCACTCCTGCCACCTGTCCGCTATCCACATCCCAGGAGTGGAAAATTGGGAAGCGGATTTTCTGAGTCGTCAGACATTGCATCCGGGGGAGTGGGAACTCCATCCGGAAATCTTTGCCCAAGTCACTCAGCTGTGGGGCATTCCAGACATGGATCTGATGGCCTCTCGTCAGAACTTCAAAGTTCCTTGCTACGGGTCCAGATCCAGGGATCCCAAGGCGGCTCTAGTGGATGCACTAGTAGCACCTTGGACCTTCAAACTAGCTTATGTGTTCCCGCCGTTTCCTCTCATCCCCAGGCTGGTAGCCAGGATCAATCAGGAGAGGGCGTCGGTGATCTTGATAGCTCCTGCGTGGCCACGCAGGACTTGGTATGCAGATCTGGTGAATATGTCATCGGCTCCACCTTGGAAGCTACCTTTGAGACGAGACCTTCTTGTTCAGGGTCCGTTCGAACATCCGAACCTGGTTTCACTCCAGCTGACTGCTTGGAGATTGAACGCTTGATCTTATCGAAGCGAGGGTTCTCAGATTCTGTTATCGATACTCTTGTTCAGGCCAGAAAGCCTGTAACTAGAAAGATTTACCACAAAATTTGGAAAAAATATATCTGTTGGTGTGAATCTAAAGGATTCCCTTGGGATAAGGTTAAGATTCCTAAGATTCTATCCTTCCTTCAAGAAGGATTGGAAAAAGGATTATCTGCAAGTTCCCTGAAGGGACAGATTTCTGCCTTGTCTGTGTTACTTCACAAAAAGCTGGCAGCTGTGCCAGATGTTCAAGCCTTTGTTCAGGCTCTGGTTAGAATTAAGCCTGTTTACAAACCTTTGACTCCTCCTTGGAGTCTCAATTTAGTTCTTTCAGTTCTTCAGGGGGTTCCGTTTGAACCCTTACATTCCGTTGATATTAAGTTATTATCTTGGAAAGTTTTGTTTTTAGTTGCAATTTCTTCTGCTAGAAGAGTTTCAGAATTATCTGCTCTGCAGTGTTCTCCTCCTTATCTGGTGTTCCATGCAGATAAGGTGGTTTTACGTACTAAACCTGGTTTTCTTCCAAAAGTTGTTTCTAACAAAAACATTAACCAGGAGATTATCGTACCTTCTCTGTGTCCGAAACCAGTTTCAAAGAAGGAACGTTTGTTGCACAATTTGGATGTTGTTCGCGCTCTAAAATTCTATTTAGATGCTACAAAGGATTTTAGACAAACATCTTCCTTGTTTGTTGTTTATCCCGGTAAAAGGAGAGGTCAAAAAGCAACTTCTACCTCTCTCTCTTTTTGGATTAAAAGCATCATCAGATTGGCTTACGAGACTGCCGGACGGCAGCCTCCCGAAAGAATCACAGCTCATTCCACTAGGGCTGTGGCTTCCACATGGGCCTTCAAGAACGAGGCTTCTGTTGATCAGATATGTAGGGCAGCGACTTGGTCTTCACTGCACACTTTTACCAAATTTTACAAGTTTGATACTTTTGCTTCTTCTGAGGCTATTTTTGGGAGAAAGGTTTTGCAAGCCGTGGTGCCTTCCATTTAGGTGACCTGATTTGCTCCCTCCCTTCATCCGTGTCCTAAAGCTTTGGTATTGGTTCCCACAAGTAAGGATGACGCCGTGGACCGGACACACCTATGTTGGAGAAAACAGAATTTATGTTTACCTGATAAATTACTTTCTCCAACGGTGTGTCCGGTCCACGGCCCGCCCTGGTTTTTTTAATCAGGTCTGATAATTTATTTTCTTTAACTACAGTCACCACGGTACCATATGGTTTCTCCTATGCTAATATTCCTCCTTAACGTCGGTCGAATGACTGGGGTAGGCGGAGCCTAGGAGGGATCATGTGACCAGCTTTGCTGGGCTCTTTGCCATTTCCTGTTGGGGAAGAGAATATCCCACAAGTAAGGATGACGCCGTGGACCGGACACACCGTTGGAGAAAGTAATTTATCAGGTAAACATAAATTCTGTTTTTACAATCTTAACATATTTAATGTCCTTTTTAACCAATAACATCAGTTATTAACAATTTCATATAATATATTAATGTTAAAGGGATATAAAACTGTTCTATCTTTGTAATAAGCAACGAGTTAATAGAAATAATAGCAATATGTATTATTCATCGTTTTTAAAAGGATTCTAACTTTCCCTTCCTTCTCCATTCCTTGCGGTCACTGCCCTACAAAAGTGCTCGGGTCATTACAGGAAGGTGTATCTAACGTGATGTCATAAATCTTTTAAAGTAATATGAGCTGGTTTATTAATCCATAAATACTAGAGACAAGAAGTCAGGTAGCATTCTGCCTCTTCTGAGCATGGGTAGAAGCTAAGTTCTTATGCTCCCTTATCTATCTGCAGGCAGATTTGGCAAGAAAACAAGTAAGTTGTTTGCTTTTTTAACACAATCTGTTTCTTTTTATGTTTACTTTGATTTCAAATATATTTTCTTACTAAAAGAGTGATGTTTCATATATTTAAAAACTGAACTGAGCATGTGCAAAACCTTTTAGTGTTATAAAAAAAATAAAAAAAACACAGAGCAGGTAAAAATGGGTTTTCACATGGTCAAGATTGGTCAAGGTTTCATTGTGGTCAAAGTTCAAGCATACTGGCTCTATGAACAATCACTGTGTATATAGACAATGGTGAAATATATGCACTAAACAAACGAAATTGGCCAAGGCCCAATATTTCTGTGAAAATCTGAACAATAGCATATCTAACCCTAGAAAGTTTTGGAAACTCATAAATAACTTACAAAATCCACCAATCTACTCCCAACCCTCCACTGTCAATGTGGACAACCAAACCTTGCAACTCCCCTTAGAAGTAGCAAATGCCTTTAACAATTATTTTGTCGGATGCTCCACCACCCTGATTGACAAACTAATAAATGGCACGCACCCTGAAACAACAAATGTAGATCAGGCCCCACTAAATCAGCAAAAACCCAATATAGAGAAGTTCAATTTTAGACCTGTACCCATCAATTTCATTAAGAAACACCTTAATAATCTAAAAATGAAAAACCAGTCTGGACCTGATCAAATCCCAACAATGATGTTGAAGCTCAGTGCTCCGGCAATTGCTAAGCCTGTCACAACCCTAATTAACGAATCCTTGATGTCTGGATACATACCCAAATTCTGGTAAACTGCAAGAGTAGTGCCTATTCATAAAAGTGGGGAGTTAACCTTGGTTTCTAACTATTGCCCTATATCATTGCTCCCAGTTTTGTCAAATATCTTGGAAAAATGCGTCCATACGCAATTATGTGAGTATTACCAACTTTCTAACTATCTGACCCCTGATTAATCAGGATTTCGCCCAAATCACTCCTTTACAACTGCCCTCCTAAAAGTTTGCAACGACATCCAAACTGGCATGGAACAAGGAGACCTAATTGTAGCTATTTTTCTTGATTTTGCAAAGGCCTTTGACACAGTAGACCATGACATACTACTGCTCAAACTAGAAAAATCTGGTATTGCTGATCGTCCGTTAACCTGGTTTCGATCATATGTATCCGATCGATCACAATATGTCTCCATTTCTAACAGTGACTCCCTCCCTCTCCCAGTCACGTGTGGAGTTCCCCAAGGTTCCATTATCGGCCCCCTACTATTCACATTATTTATAAATGATCTGCCTAATGTCTGCAAATCCTCAACTGTACACATGTATGCAGATGACACAGTAATCTATGCAAACAATTCCGATCTGCCGCAGCTTGAAACAGTGCTCCAAGACCAGTTCACAGAGGTAGAAAAGTGGATCTCAAAAAAACAAAGTCTTCCTAAACACTGACAAAACTGTCACAATGATCTTTGGAACGGGACATAAACTACACAAACTACAAAATTCCCATCTATGCATCAAAATAAAATCCAATTGCACACTGACCGCAGTCCACTCTTTCAAATACTTGGGTATGTTGTTAGACCCTAATCTATCTTTTGGCCTTCACATAGAAAAACTTGAATCTAAACTGTATCCAAAACTAGGTGCCCTGTACAGAAACAAATCTTGCCTCAGCCCTACAGTAAAGGAAAAGATTGTACAGCAAATGTTGATGCCTATCATGGATTACGGGGATGTAGTATACGCACCAGCACCGCAAACTCATCTTAATAAACCTAATACATTGTATAACTTGTTCTGCCGCTTTGTGCTACAATGTAACTACAGGACCCACCATTGTGACATGCTAAAAGAACTAAACTGGCTGTCGCTGGAATCCAGACGCACCCTCCATCTTTCCTGCCTTGTGTTTAAGAGCCTTTCTGGGAAGCTCCCACCCTACCTGAGCAGAATGCTCTCCCTAGCTGTTCCCACCTCCCATAACCTCTGATCCAGTACCAGCACATTATTTAGCTTGCCTCAATACAAAAAGATAGCAGCTCGATCCTCCTTTTCCTACAGAGCACCACAATTATGGAATGACCTCCCGCACACTTTCAAACCTTCCCCAAGCCTAAAATCCTTTAAGAGATCCCTCTCTACATATCTCAAAACAGAATGCACCTGTCATGGTTGATTATATATTTCTTACCTGTTCTAGGTTAAATGTTTGCATATATTGTGTATTATTATTGTTTTTGAATTTTATTGTACCCTATTGTATCAATGCAATGTTTTGTGGACCCAGGACATACTTGAAAATGAGAGAAATCTCAATGTATCCTTCCTGGTGAAATATTTCATAAATAAGTAAATGTGGGTTTTTTTTTGTTTTTTTCAGCAAATGGGATTTCTGTTCTGTAATACAGTTATGTGTTTTCTCCATGCACCAGAAATACAACTGAACAACTTTCTAATGACTTGGATGGCGCTGACTTCTGATTCCCCCAAATAAAGTTCCGTTCAGAAGGGTAAAAGAGCCGATCATGAGCTGGGACAATTCTGTGCCCGCTTCTGAGTAAAACAGCATTTTTTTTTATTGTTTTCTTCCTGAGAATTTACGTGTGTGATTACTGGGTGCTCTGTAATCCTCTGTAGTATCAGTCTGGTTAATGTTCTCTAGAATCCTGGCTAATGTGTACCCTTGCAGTGTGTCATGTCACAGCGTGGCAGGAGGGAAGTACTGCATTGCAGCAGAGTGTGTGCGCTGATCCCTACGGTACAACACATTACTTGTAGACAAAGGGGCTCTGAGTCTTGTGACTGGGGAGACACCGTGTTTATTAATGTCTGTACGAGCCATGATGTGCAGACTGTCTCCCTGCCCCCTCCTCTGCCAGTGCTTATACGGGTGAGGAACCAAACACAGAAGTGATTGTATTTCCTGGTGACATCACACCTCCTTATCAGAGAATGTATAACCAGATTTTATCTTCTGCAAACCACACAGTGTCATTACCTTTGTGATGCCTTGTGCTGTGTCTTCCTGTAATGAGAGGTTCCAGGCCGACCAAGACCTACCTCAATGTAAAGAAAGTCTACTCCCAGAATTGTTATGGTTTCAAAAGATAGATAATCCCTTTATTACCCATTCCCCAGTTTTGAGTAACCAGCACAGTTAAATTAATACACGTCTAGTAATCACCTCTGGGATTACCTTGTATCTAAGCTTCTGCAGACTGCCCCCTTATCTCAGTGCTTTTGACAGACTTGTATTTCAGTGCTGACTCATAAATATCTCCTCGAGAGCAAGCACAGTGTTATCTATATGGCATAAGTAAACTAGCACTGTCTAACTGAAAAACTGTCAAAATCTACTGAGATAAGAGACAACCTTCAAGGGCTTAGATATTAGCATATGAACCTACCTAGGTTTAGTTTTCAATAAAGAATACCAAGAGAACAAAGCAAATTTGATGATAAAAGTAAATTGGAAAGCTGAATAAAATTGCATGCCCTATCTGAATCATGAACTTTTAATTTTGACTAGACTGTCCCTTTAAGACTCCTTGAGTTTGTAATATAAAATGTTTAATTATGCATAGTACTTTGCAACATCCTTTCATTATTTAGCGTATCCTGTAATTTGTCTGAACATTGGGTTTTCAAATTCTAAGAATTGAAAGTGCACTAGGCAGCTTTACAACTTCAACCTTAAAACATATCTGTCCCTAATTCTAAGACACAAATACAATGCATGTTCTGCTAACAAAATGACCGTGGCTCAGATCAGATTGGCTTCTCCAAAAGGGGGGTTGGCTATGGGAAAACAATTGCAGCAAACTAAGTTAAATCATTTAAAAAATATTTTCAATGTTCATTTATTACACAACTGCAGAAAATCTAGTAATTGCAAGGTTTACTGTAGGACATAATTAAAACAACTCTTGCTGCCCCTATTTTAAAAGTCTTAATAGGTTTACTTGTCCTTTTTTTTATTTCCACTGGTCCATGTGAGCGATGAAGCCTTTCAAACCGTGTGAACTGCCCTGCTGCCGGGCAGACTGTGATGCCGCTAAGTGCTAATTTTAATTTTCTGATGTAGTAGCTCAGAAAAGGTTTTGGCACTAATAGGGTTAATTTTGGGATTTTTATCCTGCTTATATGCAGGCTTTTCATTATGGCAGTAATTGTTTCTTAGTGTGGGGCATTGTGTGAGGATGGCTTTTAGGAGTGCTTGTTAGCTCTCTTTATTTTTGGCTCAGTACTATTGTTTTTTTTCCCCTTTAGTTTGTAGAGGGTACGGACTGCTTGTTTTTTAAGCGTGTCACGCATTTTCTTTTCCTCCCGGCGGCTGTTTGCAGTGTGTAGTATAATGCCGGCCGAGAGGCACGCCCACGATGGGCGGAGCTTGTTCGGTGCTCTTTTTCACTTCTGGGTGATAGGAAGTGATACATGGTCGGCTCTTGTTCCGGTGTGTCAGTGTTAGTCAGACCGGAGAGCGGGTGTTAGCAGTGGTAGTTCGGTTTATCTTTGGCTTCGTTTTTTATTGCTCTGGTCCGTGGGAGGTCAGGTAAGCACCTCAGCAAGGATTGTAGAGGTGCTACAGGGGTCTAGGATATATTTTTTGGGTAACATTGTTTCATTAACGTTTTTTCTTAAAGGAACAGTCACGTTTATTTTTTGCTGCTGCAGGGTTTTTTTATTTTTTGTGTGCTAAATAAGGAACAAGAGGACCTGCAAGATATTACTTGCACTTTATGTCTAGATGCTAATGTGGAGCCACCTATCCCTTTCTGTTCCTCATGTATAGAGAGAACATTACAGTACAGGAGATAGGCTTTTTGATTCAGAGCCTTCATTTTCTAAGGAGAATGTTGTTCAGGATTCTCCTGTTCAAGCTATACCGCAGCTTTCTCCCCAATCATCCCAATCTCAATCCTCTTCTCATGCAGTGCCCTGCGTTTCATCTCAAGTTGGTTTTTCGTTGCAGGATATGGTTACTCACTTATCCTCTGCTGTATCTGAGGCTTTGTCTGCTTTTCCTGTGTTGTAGGGGAAGCGCAAAAGAAAGTGCAACAGAGTCAGAAACCTTAAAGTTATGTCAAATGTTTCTTCCCATAGGTCTGAGGTGGAAGATACTTCTGTAGCGTCTGAGGGGGAAATTTCAGACTATGATAGTGTAATGCCTTCTGCTGATTCTGAGGTGGTTTCTTTCAGATTTAAGCTGGAGCACCTCCATTTATTACTCAGGGAGGTTTTGGCTACCTTGGATGACTCTGATTCGACGGTCATAGTTACTCCCAATAAGGCTAGTAAGCTTAATACGTTTTTTGATGTTCCTTCCATGGCGGATGTTTATCCTGTTCCAGATCGTGTTTCGGAGATTATTACACAGGAATGGGAGAAGCCTTGAATTCCTTTTTCTCCTCCAATTTTTAGGAAGATGTTTCCTATTGCGGATTCTATTGGATTCTTGGCAGATGGTTCCCAAGGTGGAGGGAGCGATTTCTACCTTGGCTAAGAGAACCACTATTCCTATTGAGGATAGTTATTTTAAGGATCACATGGATAAGAAGTTGGAGGCTTTGCTTAAAAGGATGTATGTTCACCAGGGGTTCCAATGGCAGCCTGCTGTGTGTATTGCTATGATTACCAGTGTGGCTGCATATTGGTTTGATGCGTTGTCTGATTCTATTCAGCAGGATACTCCTCTTGAGGAGATTCAGGATAGAATTACGGCTTTAAAATTGACCAATTCTTTTATTGTGGATGCTTCCTTAAAGGTCATTAAGTTAGGTGCAAAGATTTCTGGCTTTGCTGTTTTGGCTCGCAGGGCTTTATGGTTGAAGTCCTGGTCTGCGGATGTATCATCTAAGTCTAAGCTTTTGTCCATTCCCTACAAGGGTAAGACCTTGTTTGGCCCAGGTTTGGCTGAGATCATTTCTGATTTTACGGGAGGGAAGGGGCATTCTCTCCCTCAGGATAAGAGAAATAAACAGAAGGGTCATCAGAGTAATTTTTGTTTCTTTCGTAACTTCTCCGATAAGTCTTCCTCTTCCAAGCAGGATCAGTCCAAGCCCTCTTGGAGGTCCAATCAGTCCTGGAGTAAGGGGAAGCAATCCAAGAAGCCTGCTGCTGACTCAAAGTCAGCATGAAAAGTCTGCCCCCGATCCGGGATTGGATCGCATGGGGGGCAGGCTGTCTTTTTTCGCTCAAGCCTGGGTTTGAGATGTCCCAGATCCCTGGGTGGTAGATATTGTATCCCAGGGATACAAACCGGAGTTCAAGACTTTTCCTCCCAGGGGCAGGTTTCTCCTATCCAGGTTATCTGTAGACCAGATAAAAAGAAAGCCATTCTTAAGTTGTGTTCAGGATCTTTCCGACTTGGTAGTGATCGTTCCTGTTCCGAAGCAAGGTCTAGGTTTCTATTCCAATCTGTTTATCGTTCCCAAAAAGGAAGGAACTTTCATACCCATCCTAGATCTCAAGTGTGTAAACAAGTTTCTCAGTGTTCCGTCTTTCAAGATGGAAACTATTTGGTCAATTCTTCCTCTAGTTCAAGAGGGTCAATTCATGACTACAGTAGATCTGAAGGATGCATATCTGCATATTCCCATCCACAAGGAACATCACAAGTTTCTGAGATTTGCTTTTCTGGACCAGCATCTTCAGTTTGTGGTTCTTACTTTTGGTATTGCAACATCACCCAGGGTGTTCTCAAAGGTACAAATAGAAACAGGTATCGCAACAGTGTAGTAATAATATGGAAGAGAGATATGCAGGTAAAAACGTAATTTAGAGCTCTGATGAACCGCTTGTGAAGCGGGAAACGCGTCAGCGGGGTTTGTTTGCTGTGCCTGAAATTTTGTATGTACGCTCTGTAACATGTATTAAATTACGTTTTTACCTGCATATCTCTCTTCCATATTATTACTACACTGTTGCGATACCTGTTTCTATTTGTGACTTTGCCTATATAGGGGTATGGAGAGCCCCCAGCAACAGTGTTAGTATTAGCAGCCAGACCGGAATTATACTGATATTCTGTGAGGCCCTGGATTAAAGCCCTGTATGCATACTAATGCCCGGTGGATACATGTTTGCTCTGAATACCTGCAAAACGATACAAGGAATCAATACCGCACCGAGAGGGTTACAATCGGGTGAGTCCTCTTTTTTGATCTATTTCACTTGGATATTTTACAGTGTTTAGGTGACATCCGCATTAGTGGGACTCTTGGATAGAGTCGGTTTCACCTCTGAACTTTCACTTTATATATATTACAGCATTTAAGACTGAGCAGTCTATTTCTCTTTAAATGATATATTGTTCTCAAAGGTCCTGGGTGTGTTACTGGCAGTACTCAGATTGCAGGGGGTTGCAGTAGCTCCTTATCTGGACGATATTCTAGTTCAGACGCCACCTTTTCAACAAGCAGGCTCCCACACGGAGTTGTTGTTGTCTTTTCTGCACTCCCACGGTTGGAAGGTGAATTTAGGAAAAAGTTAATTGATTCCGGCTACAAGAGTGTTTTTTTGGGAACCATTATAGATTCTCTAGAGATTTTTTTTTTTTTTTTTTTTGACAGAAGCAAGAAAATCAAAAATGTTCAATTCGTGCCTTGCTCTTCAGTCCTCTCCTCGGACGTCAGTGGCCCAGTGTATGGAGGTTATTGGTCTGATGGTCTCAGTCATGGACATTATACCGTTTGCTCGGTTCCATCTCAGACCTCTACTGTTATGCGTGCTCAGACAATGGAACGGGGATTATGCGGATCTGTCTACAAAGATTGTTCTAGATCAGGCAACAAGAGATTTTCTTCTGTGGTGGTTGTCTCAGGATCTTCTTTCCCAGGGAACCTGTTTTCGCAGGCCTACCTGAGTCATTGTGACCACGGATGCCAGTCTGCTGGGTTGGGGAGCTGTCTGCAGTTCGCTGAAGGCTCAGGGTTCAGGGTCTGTGGACCCGGGAGGAGTCGGTTCTTCCCATAAATATCCTAGAGCTGAGGGCAATCCTCAAAGCTCATCTGGCTTGGCCTCAGCTTCAACCCAGTTTATCAGGTTTCAGTCGGACAACATTACGTCAGTGGCTTACATCAATCATCAGGGGGGAACTCGGAGTTCCCTGGCCATGACAGAGGTAGCCAAGATTATGCAGTGGGCGGTGGCTCACAACTGCTGGTTGTCTGCGAACCACATTCCAGGGGTGGACAATTGAGAAGCAGAGTTTTTGAGCAGACAGACTTTTCATCCGGGGGAGTGGGAACTTCATCCGGAAGTGTTTTCCAGTTTGATTCTCAAATGGGGTCAGCCGGAGTTGGATCTTATGGCATCTCATCAGAATGCCAAGCTCCCGAGGTATGAATCGAGGTCAAGGGATCCTCAGACTGTTCTGATAGATGCTCTAGCAGTTCCTTGGAAGTTCAGTCTGGCATACGTGTTTCCTCCGTTTGCCCTTCTTCCTTGGGTCATTACTCGGATCAGACAAGAGAGGGCGTCGGTGGTTCTTATTGCACCGGCATGGCCTCGCAGGATTTGGTATACAGATCTGGTGGAGATGTCATCCTCCCCACCTTGGAGTCCATTAATGAAGGACCTTCTACTTCAGGGGCCCTTCCTTCATCCAAATCTTGTTTCTCTGAAACTGACTGCTTGGAGATTGAACGCTTGATTCTTTCCAAGCGTGGTTTCTCTGAGGAGGTTATTGAGACTGAGTCAGGCACGTAAGCCTGTGACTAGAAAGATCTATTATAAGATATGGCGTAAATATCTGTATTGGTGTGAATCCAGAGGCTATTCTTGGAGTAGAGTCAGGATTCTGAGGATTGTCTTTTCTCCAGGAGGGTCTGGAGAAGGGTTTATCTGCTAGTACCCTGAAGGGTCAAATTTCTGCTTTATCTATTTTGTTGCACAAACGTCTGGCAGATGTGCCTGATGTTCAGTCCTTTTGTCAGGCCTTGGTTAGAATCATGCCTATGTTTAAGTGTGTGACTCCTCCTTGGAGTCTTAATTTAGTTCTTAGAGTTCTTCAACAGGCTCTGTGTGAGCCTATGCATTCTTTGGATATTAAGTAGTTAACCTGGAAGGTTTTGTTTTTGGTTGCTATCTCTTCGACTCAAAGAGTTTCGGAGGTTTCTTCATTGCAATGTGAGTCTCCTTTTCTTATTTCTCATTCTGACAAGGTAGTTCTTCATACTGCAGTATGTTTTCTTCCCAAGGTTGTTTCTGATAAGAATATTAATCAGGAAATTATTGTTCCTTCTTTGTGTCCTAATCCTTCTTCTTATAATGAACGTTTGTTGTGCAATCTGGATGTAGTTCGTGCATTGAAATATTATTTGCAGGCGACTAAGGATTTCCGCCAGTCTTCTTCTTTATTTTTATTTTTTTCTGGGAAGCGTTAAGGTCAGAAACCTATGGCTGCTTCTCTTTCTTGTTGGTTGAGGAGTGTTATTCACTTGGCTTATGAGACTGCTGGTCAGCAGCCTCCTGAGAAAATCACGGCTCATTCCACGAGGGCTGTTTCTTCTACTTGGGCTTTCAAAAATGGAGCTTTTGTAGATCAGATTTGCAAGGCTGCCACTTGGTCATCTTTACCCACTTTTTCTAAATTTTACAAATTTGATACTTTTGCTTCAGCTGAGGCTGTTTTTGGGAGAAAGGTTCTTCAAGCAGTGGTGTCTTCTGTTTAGGTTAACTCTTTTCCCTCCCTTATCATCCGTGTCCTCTAGCTTGGGTATTGATTCCCAATAGTAATTATGATGATCCGTGGACTCACCGTGTCATTAGAAAGAAAATTAAATTTATCCTTACCTGATAAATTTTGTTTCTTTCTTGACACGGTGCGTCCACGGCCCGCCCTGTTTTTCAGACAATTTTTTTTAAACCTCAGGCACCTCTGCACCTTATATTACTTCCTTTCTCCTTCCCTTTGGTTGAATGACTGGGGGTTGTAGGTAAGGGAGTGGTATTTAACAGCTTGACTGTGGTGCTCTTTGCCTCCTCCTGCTGGTCAAGAGTGATATTTCCCAATAGTAATTATGATGATCCGTGGACTCACCGTGTCAAGAAAGAAACAAATTTATCAGGTAAGCATAAATTTCATTTTTGCAATGTACTTGTGTTAGCAAAACTGCTTCTAGTACAAACTATCACTGTTTTAGGGGCATATGCATGTATGCTTTGCATGGGTTGTATGATGCAAATTGATTAAACATGTTACACACTACCTCTAGCTACCTGGACATATGTGGTTTGAATGTTGGTACGCAAGGCACGTGCTGCATATGATGCTGTAACAGTGATAGCTTTTACTAGAAGCAGTTTTGCTAAAACAAGTATAATGCCAAAATTATTCTCTTCAACATATTTCAATTTTCATTATGTTCCTTTATGTTGATCTACCCCATTGCAGGGTTTTTCCAGGCCTGTTGTGATCTACTTAACTGCAAAGAGTTTCCAGGCTGGCTTTTACCTACCTTTTCCTACATTACTATAGAAGAGGATATCCAGACTTGCCCTGTCCTACCTTACTATAGAAGAGGATATCCAGACTTGCCCTGTCCTACCTTACTATAGAAGAGGATATCCAGGCTTTTGCCCTGTCCTACCTTACTATAGAAGAGGATATCCAGACTTGCCCTGTCCTACCTTACTATAGAAGAGGATATCCAGGCTTTTGCCCTGTCCTACCTTACTATAGAAGAGGATATCCAGGCTTTTGCCCTGTCCTACCTTACTATAGAAGAGGATATCCAGGCTTTTGCCCTGTCCTACCTTACTATAGAAGAGGATATCCAGACTTGCCCTGTCCTAACTTACTATAGAAGAGGATATCCAGGCTTTTGCCCTGTCCTACCTTACTATAGAAGAGGATATCCAGGCTTTTGCCCTGTCCTACCTTACTATAGAAGAGGATATCCAGGCTTGCCCTGTCCTACCTTACTATAGAAGAGGATATCCAGGCTTGCCCTGTCCCACCTTACTATAGAAGTAGATATCCAGGCTTGCCCTGTCCCGCCTTACCGAAGAAGAGGTGATCCAGCCTTGCCCTGTCCCACCTTACCGAAGAAGAGGTGATCCAGCCTTGCCCTGTCCTGCCTTACTGTAGCAGAGGATATCCAGGCTTTGTCCTGTCCCACTTTACTGAAGAAGAAGATATCCAGGCTTTGCCCCCTGTCCCACCTTTTTTTTTAATTAACTTTTAACGCCCCCTGTCCCACCTTTTTTTTTAATTAACTTTTAACAGTACAAATTCAATAGATACAGATTTACATGTCATCAATTATAAAAGATTGGCTATATTGAAAGCACCGGTGGTGACATTTTATCACTGGAATATTAAAATATAGCTCACAGATTTTATACCTGGCAATTCACATAGCTGGTTTTAAAATTGATAGAAAAGGGACAAGGAGAGGTAAAAAAATAAAAATAAGGGTACTAATTATGTCCTCCCTCCAGACAGAGGGTATATACAGTTTTTGCCCTATTCTATGTTACCTAAGAAGAGGAGATCCAGGCTTGCCCTGTCCCACACTACTATAGAAGAAGATATCCAGGCTTTGCCCTGTCCTATCTTACTGAAGAAGAGGTGATCCAGGCTTGCCCTGTCCCACCTTACTATAGAAGAGGATATCCAGGCTTGCCCTGCCCTACCTTGCTATAGAAGAGGATATCCAGGCTTGCCCTGTCCTACCTTACCTAAGAAGAGGTGATCCAGGCTTGCCCTGTCCTACCTTACTATAGAAGAGGATATCCAGCCTTGCCCTGCCCCACCTTACTGAAGAAGAGGCGATCCAGGCATGCCCTATCCTACCTTACTAAAGAAGAGGTGATCCAGGCTTGCCCTGTCCACCTTACTAAAGAAGAGGTGATCCAGCCTTGCCCTGTCCCAAATTACTGAAGAAGAGGTGATCCAGGCTTGCCCTGTCCACCTTACTAAAGAAGAGGTGATCCAGGCTTGCCCTGTCCACCTTACTAAAGAAGAGGTGATCCAGCCTTGTCCTGTCCCAAATTACTGAAGAAGAGGTGATCCAGGCTTGCCCTGTCCATCTTACTAAAGAAGAGGTGATCCAGCCTTGCCCTGTCCCACATTACTGAAGAAGAGGTGATCCAGGCTTGCCCTGTCTTACCTTATAAAAAGAAGAGGTGATCCAGGCTTGCCCTGTCCCACCTCACTGAAGAAGAGGTGATCCAGGCTTGCCCTGCCCCACCTTACTGAAGAAGAGGTGATCCAGGCTTGCCCTGTCCCACCTTACTGAAGAAGAGGTGATCCAGACTTGCCCTGTCCCACCTTACTGAAGAAGAGGTGATCCAGGCTTGCCCTGTCCACCTTACTAAAGAAGAGGTGATCCAGCCTTGCCCTGTCCCACATTTCTGAAGAAGAGGTAAAAAAATAAAAATAAGGGTACTAATTATGTCCTCCCTCCAGACAGAGGGTATATACAGTTTTTGCCCTATTCTATGTTACCTAAGAAGAGGAGATCCAGGCTTGCCCTGTCCCACACTACTATAGAAGAAGATATCGAGGCTTTGCCCTGTCCTATCTTACTGAAGAAGAGGTGATCCAGGCTTGCCCTATCCCACCTTACTATAGAAGAGGTGATCCAGGCTTGCCCTGCCCTACCTTGCTATAGAAGAGGATATCCAGGCTTGCCCTGTCCTACCTTACCTAAGAAGAGGTGATCCAGGCTTGCCCTGTCCTACCTTACTATAGAAGAGGATATCCAGCCTGGCCCTGCCCCACCTTACTGAAGAAGAGGCGATCCAGGCATGCCCTATCCTACCTTACTAAAGAAGAGGTGATCCAGGCTTGCCCTGTCCGCCTTACTAAAGAAGAGGTGATCCAGCCTTGCCCTGTCCCAAATTACTGAAGAAGAGGTGATCCAGGCTTGCCCTGTCCACCTTACTAAAGAAGAGGTGATCCAGGCTTGCCCTGTCCCACCTTACTGAAGAAGAGGTGATCCAGACTTGCCCTGTCCCACCTTACTGAAGAAGAGGTGATCCAGGCTTTGCCCTGTCCCACCTTAATATAGAAGAGGATATCCAGGCTTGTCCTGTCCTACCTTACCTAAGAAGAAGTGATCCAGGCTTGCCCTGTCCTACCTTACTATACAAGAGGTGATCCAGGTTTGCCCTGTCCTACCTTTACTATAGAAGAGGTGATCCAGGTTTGCCCTGTCCCACCTTACTATAGAAGAGGTGATCCAGGCTTGCCCTGTCCCACCTTTCTTAAGAAGAGGTGATCCAGGCTTGTCCTGTCCTACCTTACCTAAGAAGAGGTGATCCATGCTTGCCCTGTCCCACCTTACTATAGAACAGGATATCCAGGCTTGCCCTGTCCTGCATTAAGAAGAAGAGGATATCCAGGCTTTGCCCTGTCCCGCCTTACTAAAGAAGAGGATATTCAGGCTTGCCCTGTCCTACCTTACTATAGAAGAGGATATCCAGGCTTGCCCTGTCCTTTGCCCTGCCCTATCTTACCTAAGAAGAGGTAATCCAGACTTTGCCCTGTCCTACCTTACTATAGAAGAGGCTATCCAGGTTTTCCCTGTCCTACCTTACTATAGAAGAGGATATCCAGGCTTTGCCCTATCCTACCTTACTACCTTACCTAAGAAGACGTGATCCAGACTTTCCCTGTCACACTTTACTGAAGAAGAGGTGATCCAGGCTTGCTCTGTCCTACCTTTCTAAAGAAGAGGTGATCCAGGCTTGCCCTGTCTCACATTACTGAAGAAGAGGTGATCCAGGCTTGCCCTGTCCTACATTACTAAATAGAGGTGATCTAGGCTTGCCCTGTCCTACCTTACTAAAGAAGATGTGATCCAGGCTTGCCCTGTCCTACCTTACTAAAGAAGAGGTGATCCAGGCTTGCCCTGTCCTACCTTACTAAAGAAGAGGTGATCCAAGCTTGCCCTGTCTCACATTACTGAAGAAGAGGTGATCCAGGCTTGCCCTGTTCTACATTACTAAAGAAGAGGTGATCTAGGCTTGCCTTGTCCTACCTTACTAAAGAAGAGGTGATCCAGGCTTGCCCTGTCCTACCATACTAAAGAAGACGTGATCAGGGCTTGGCCTGTCCTACCTTACTAAAGAAGAGGTGATCCAGACTTGCCCTGTCCTACCTTACTAAAGAAGAGGTGATCCATACTTGCCCTGTCCCACCTTACTAAAAAAGAGGTGATCCAGGCTTGCCCTGTCTCACATTACTGAAGAAGAGGTGATCCAGGCTTGCCCTGTCCTACATTACTAAAGAAGAGGTTATCTAGGCTTGCCCTGTCCTACCTTACTAAAGAAGAGGTGATCCAAGCTTGCCCTGTCTCACATTACTGAAGAAGAGGTGATCCAGGCTTGCCCTGTTCTACATTACTAAAGAAGAGGTGATCTAGGCTTGCCCTGTCCTACCTTACTAAAGAAGAGGTGATCCAGGCTTGCCCTGTCCTACCATACTAAAGAAGACGTGATCAGGGCTTGCCCTGTCCTACCTTACTAAAGAAGAGGTGATCCAGACTTGCCCTGTCCTACCTTACTAAAGAAGAGGTGATCCAGACTTGCCCTGTCCCACCTTACTAAAAAAGAGGTGATCCAGGCTTGCCCTGTCCTACCTTACTAAAGAAGAGGTGATCCAGGCTCTGCCCTGTCCCACCTTACTGAAGAAGAGGTGATACAGACTTGCCCTGTCCCACCTTACTGAAGAAGAGGTGATCCAGGCATGCCCTGTCCTACCTTACTATAGAAGAGGATATCCAGGCTTGCCCTGTCCTACCTTACCTAAGAAGAGGTGATCCAGGCTTGCCCTGTCCTACCTTACTATAGAAGAGGTGATACAGGTTTGCCCTGTCCTACCTTACTAAAGAAGAGGTGATCCAGGTTTGCCCTGCCTACCTTACTAAAGAAGAGGTGATCCAGCCTTGCCCTGCCCACCTTACTGAAGAAGAGGTGATCCAGGCTTGCCCTGTCCTACCTTACCTAAGAAGAGGTGATCCAGGCTTGCCCTGTCCTACCTTACCTAAGAAGAGGTGATCCAGGCTTGCCCTGTCCCACCTTACTGAAGAAGAGGTGATCTAGGCTTGCCCTGTCCTACCTTACAGAAGAAGAGGTAATCCAGCATTGCCCTGCCCCACCTTACTATAGAAGAGGTGATCCAGGCTTGCCCTGTCCCACCTTACTGAAGAAGAGGTGATCCAGGCTTGCCCTGTCCTACCTTACTAAAGAAGAGGTGATCCAGGCTTGCCCTGTCCTACCATACTAAAGAAGACGTGATCAGGGCTTGCCCTGTCCTACCTTACTAAAGAAGAGGTGATCCAGACTTGCCCTGTCCTACCTTACTAAAGAAGAGGTGATCCAGACTTGCCCTGTCCCACCTTACTAAAGAAGAGGTGATCTAGGCTTGCCCTGTCCTACCTTACTAAAGAAGAGGTGATCCAGGCTTGCCCTGTCCTACCATACTAAAGAAGACGTGATCAGGGCTTGCCCTGTCCTACCTTACTAAAGAAGAGGTGATCCAGACTTGCCCTGTCCTACCTTACTAAAGAAGAGGTGATCCAGACTTGCCCTGTCCCACCTTACTAAAAAAGAGGTGATCCAGGCTTGCCCTGTCCTACCTTACTAAAGAAGAGGTGATCCAGGCTCTGCCCTGTCCCACCTTACTGAAGAAGAGGTGATACAGACTTGCCCTGTCCCACCTTACTGAAGAAGAGGTGATCCAGGCATGCCCTGTCCTACCTTACTATAGAAGAGGATATCCAGGCTTGCCCTGTCCTACCTTACCTAAGAAGAGGTGATCCAGGCTTGCCCTGTCCTACCTTACTATAGAAGAGGTGATACAGGTTTGCCCTGTCCTACCTTACTAAAGAAGAGGTGATCCAGGTTTGCCCTGCCTACCTTACTAAAGAAGAGGTGATCCAGCCTTGCCCTGCCCACCTTACTGAAGAAGAGGTGATCCAGGCTTGCCCTGTCCTACCTTACCTAAGAAGAGGTGATCCAGGCTTGCCCTGTCCTACCTTACCTAAGAAGAGGTGATCCAGGCTTGCCCTGTCCCACCTTACTGAAGAAGAGGTGATCTAGGCTTGCCCTGTCCTACCTTACAGAAGAAGAGGTAATCCAGCATTGCCCTGCCCCACCTTACTATAGAAGAGGTGATCCAGGCTTGCCCTGTCCCACCTTACTGAAGAAGAGGTGATACAGACTTGCCCTGTCCCACCTTACTGAAGAAGAGGTGATCTAGGCTTGCCCTGTCCTACCTTACTATAGAAGAGACTATCCAGCCGTGCCTTGTCCCACCTTACTATAGAAGAGGATATCCAGGCTTTGCCCTGTCCCACCTTACTATAGAAGAGGATATCCAGATTTTGTCCTGTCCCACCTTACTGAAGAAGAGGTGATCCAGGCTTGCCCTATCCCACCTTACTAACGAAGAGGATATCCAGGCTTTGCCCTATCCCACCTTACTAAAGAAGAGGATATCCAGGCTTGCACTGTTCTACCTTACTATAGAATAGGATATCCAGGCTTGCCCTGTCCTTTGCCCTGTTCTTCCTTACCTAAGAAGAGGATATCCAGGTTTGCCCTGTCCTACCTTACTATAGAAGAGGATATCCAGGCTTTGCCCTGTCCTACCTTACTACCTTACCTAAGAAGAGGTGATCCAGGCTTTCCCTGTCCCACTTTACTGAAGAAGAGGTAATCCAGGCTTGTCCTGTCCCACCTTTCTATAGAGGTGATCCAGGCTTGCCCAGTCCCACCATACTGAAGAAGAGGTAATCCAGGCTTGCCCTGTCCCACCTTACTGAAGAAGAGGAAATCCAGGCTTGCCCTGTCCCACCTTACTGAAGAAGAGGATTTCCAGGCTTGCCCTGTCCTACCTTACTGAAGAAGTGATCCAGGCTTGCCCAGTCCCGCCATTTTAAAGAAGAGGATATCCAGCCTTGCCCTGTCCCACCTTACTGAAGAAGAGGCAATCCAGGCATGCCCTATTCTACCTTACTAAAGAAGAGCTGATCCAGGCTTGCCCTGTCCCACATTACTTAAGAAGAGGTGATCCAGGCTTGCCCTGTCCCACCTTACTAAAGAAGAGGTGATCCAGCCTTGCCCTGTCCCACATTACTGAAGAAGAGGTGATCCAGCCTTGCCTTGTCCCACCTTACTGAAGAAGAGGTGATCCAGGCATGCTCTGTGACTGTCCCACCTTACTGAAGAAGAGGTAATCCAGGCTTGCCCTGTCCCACCTTACTGAAGAAGATTTAATCCAGGCTTGCCCTGTCCCACCTTACTGAAGAAGAGGTGATCCAGGCTTGCCCTGCCCCACCTTACTGAAGAAGATGTGATCCAGGCTTGCCCTGTCCCACCTTACTGAAGAAGAGGTGATCCAGACTTGCCCTGTCCCACCTTACTGAAGAAGAGGTGATCCAGACTTGCCCTGTCCCACCTTACTGAAGAAGAGGTGATCCAGACTTGCCGTGCCCCACCTTACTGAAGAAGAGGTGATCCAGGCATGCTCTGTCCTACCTTACTATAGAAGAGGATATCCAGGCTTGCCCTGTCCTACCTTACCTAAGAAGAGGTGATCCAGGCTTGCCCTGTCCTACCTTACTATAGAAGAGGTGATCCAGGTTTGCCCTGTCCTACCTTACTAAAGAAGAGGTGATCCAGGTTTGCCCTGTTCTACCTTACTAAAGAAGAGGTGATCCAGCCTTGCCTTGTCCCACCTTACTGAAGAAGAGGTGATCCAGGCATGCTCTGTCCCACCTTACTGAAGAAGAGGTGATCCATGCTTGCCCTGTCCCACCTTACTGAAGAAGATTTAATCCAGGCTTGCCCTGTCCCACCTTACTGAAGAAGAGGTGATCCAGACTTGCCCTGCCCCACCTTACTGAAGAAGAGGTGATCCAGGCATGCCCTGTCCTACCTTACTAAAGAAGAGGATATCCAGTCTTGCCCTGTCCTACCTTACTATAGAAGAGGTGATCTAGGCTTGCCCTGTCCTACCCTACTATAGAAGAGGTGATCCAGGTTTGCCCTGTCCTACCTTACTAAAGAAGAGGTGATCCAGCCTTGCCCTGTCCCACCTTACTGAAGAAGACGTGATCCAGGCATGCTCTGTCCCACCTTACTGAAGAAGAGGTGATCCAGGCTTGCCCTGTCCCACCTTACTGAAGAAGATTTAATCCAGGCTTGCCCTGTCCCACCTTACTGAAGAAGATGTGATCCAGGCTTGCCCTGCCCCACCTTAATGAAGAAGATGTAATCCAGGCTTGCCCTGTCCCACCTTACTGAAGAAGAGGTGATACAGACTTGCCCTGTCCCACCTTACTATAGAAGAGGTGATCCAGGCATGGCCTGTCCTACCTTACTATAGAAGAGGATATCCAGGCTTGCCCTGTCCTACCTTACCTAAGAACAGGTGATCCAGGCTTGCCCTGTCCTACCTTACTATAGAAGAGCTGATCCAGGTTTGCCTGTCCTACCTTACTAAAGAAGAGGTGATCCAGCCTTGCCCTGTCCCACCTTACTGAAGAAGAGGTGATCCAGGCATGCCCTGTCCCACCTTACTGAAGAAGAGGTGATCCAGGCTTGTCCTGTCCCACCTTACTGAATAAGATGTAATCCAGGCTTGCCCTGTCCTACCTTACTAAAGAAGAGGTGATCCAGGCTTGCCCTGTCTACCTTACTAAAGAAGAGGATATCCAGCCTTGCCCTGTCCTGCCTTACCAAAAGAAGAGGATATCCAGCCTTGCCTTGTCCTGGCTTACTATAGAAGAGGATATCCAGGCTTTGCCCTGTCCCGCCTTACTAAAGAAGAGGATATCCAGGTTTTGCCCTGTCCCACCTTACTAAAGAAGAGGTGATCCAGGCTTGTTCTGTCCTACCTTACTATAGAAGAGGATATCCAGCCTTGCCCTGTCCCACCTTACTATAGAAGAGGATATCCAGCCTTGCCCTGTCCCGCCTTACTATAGAAGAGGATATCCAGGCTTTGCCCTATCCTACCTTACTACCTTACTTAAGAAGAGGTGATCCAGACTTGCCCTGCCCCACCTTACTAAAAAAGAGGTGATCCAGGCTTGCCCTGTCCTACCTTACTAAAGAAGAGGATATCCAGCCGTGCCCTGTCCCACCTTACTATAGAAGAGGATATCCAGGCTTGCCCTGTCCCACCTTACTAAAGAAGAGGTGATCCAGGCTTGCCCTGTCCCACCTTACTAAAGAAGAGGTGATCCAGGCTTGCCCTTTCCTACCTTACTATAGAAGAGGATATCCAGGCTTGCCCTGTCCCACCTTACTGAAAAAGAGGTTTGCTATAACCTACCTCATTGCAAACAAATATTCCAAGCCAGCAGTGACGTACCTTATTGTAGGTATTGTAGGCTACTTATTCCTTGATTCTTTTATTGTTCCATGGTTTATTAAAGGGGGTAATGGGCAAGATATATTATTATAATTAATATGTACATTTACATTTTACTATCGTATAAAACGTTTAGCAAGAGTGCCTGCATTTACCAAGTGTTGTCACTCTATGGCTTGTTTGTCTTAATATGCCTTTTATTCTGATAGTAGAGTAAGAGGTCAAATCACAGTTGCATTAGTAGAGGCTGCTGAAATTAAATCATTTCTATCATTGTTGCAAACACTCTGGTTTAAGTGTCTGTCATTACCAAGCAACAGTGTTGTTATGATTGCTATATACTGCTCCCGAGGCCAATGTTTGTAGTGATTCCTTCTCTCCCACTGTGAGCTACTGAAGCCAAGAGCAGATATTCCTAGTACAGGTCCTTACAGGCTGCCTTGACATTGTGAGAAATAACATATCCCCTTTATGTGATAGTATGAGTAGCCAGAGAGCATACAGCCTTGTCTTGTCATTGTAAGAGGGAACATACAACCTGTGTACTGTCATAATAGTAGTCAGAGAGCATACAACCTAGTCTTGTTATTGTAAGAGGGAACACACAACCTGTGTACTGTCATAATAGTAGTCAGAGAGCATACAGTCTTGTCATTGTAAGAGGGAACACACAACCTGTGTACCGTCATATTATTAGCCAGAGAGCATACAACCTAGTCATGTCATTGTAAGAGGGAACACACAACCTGTGTACTGTCATATTAGTAGCCAGAGAGCATACAGCCTAGTCTTGTTATTGTACGAGGGAACACACAACCTGTGTACTGTCATATTAGTAGCCAGAGAGCATACAGCCTAGTCTTGTTATTGTACGAGGGAACACACAACCTGTGTACTGTCATATTAGTAGCCAGAGAGCATACAGCCTAGTCTTGTTATTGTACGAGGGAACACACAACCTGTGTACTGTCATATTAGTAGCCAGAGAGCATACAACCTAGTCTTGTTATTGTACGAGGGAACACACAACCTGTGTACTGTCATATTAGTAGCCAGAGAGCATACAACCTAGTCATGTCATTGTACGAGGGAACACACAACCTGTGTACTGTCATATTAGTAGCCAGAGAGCATACAACCTAGTCATGTCATTGTATGAGGGAACACACAACCTGTGTACTAGCCAGAGAGCATACAACCTAGTCATGTCATTGTACAAGGGAACACACAACCTGTGTACTGTCATATTAGTAGCCAGAGAGCATACAGCCTAGTCTTGTTATTGTACGAGGGAACACACAACCTGTGTACTGTCATATTAGTAGCCAGAGAGCATACAACCTAGTCATGTCATTGTACAAGGGAACACACAACCTGTGTACTGTCATATTAGTAGCCAGAGAGCATACAACCTAGTCATGTCATTGTAAGAGGGAACATACAACCTGTGTACCGTCATATTAGTAGCCAGAGAGCATACAGTCTTGTCATTGTAAGAGGGAACATACAACCTGTGTACCGTCATATTAGTAGCCAGAGAGCATACAGTCTTATCATTGTAAGAGGGAACATACAACCTGTGTACCGTCATATTAGTAGCCAGAGAGCATAAAAACTAGTCATGTCATTGTATGAGTGAACACACAACCTGTGTACTGTCATATTAGTAGCCAGAGAGCATACAGTCTTGTCATTGTAAGAGGGAACACACAACCTGTGTACTGTCATATTAGTAGTCAGAGAGCATACAGCCTAGTCTTGTTATTGTACGAGGGAACACACAACCTGTGTACCGTCATATTAGTAGTCAGAGAGCATACAGCCTAGTCTTGTTATTGTACGAGGGAACATACAACCTGTGTACCGTCATATTAGTAGCCAGAGAGCATAAAACCTAGTCATGTCATTGTATGAGTGAACACACAACCTGTGTACTGTCATATTAGTAGCCAGAGAGCATACAGTCTTGTCATTGTAAGAGGGAACACACAACCTGTGTACCATCATATTAGTAGCCAGAGAGCATACAACCTAGTCATGTCATTGTATAAGGGAACACACAACCTGTGTACCGTCATATTAGTAGCCAGAGAGCATATAGCCTATATAGCCTAGTCATGTCATTGTAAGAGGGAACATACAACCTGTGTACTGTCATATTAGTAGCCAGAGAGCATACAGCCTAGTCATGTCATTGTACGAGGGAACACACAACCTGTGTACTGTCATATTCGTAGCCAGAGAGCATACAGCCTAGTCTTGTTATTGTACGAGGGAACATACAACCTGTGTACTGTCATATTAGTAGCCAGAGAGCATACAACCTAGTCATGTCATTGTAAGAGGGAACATACAACCTGTGTACTGTCATATTAGTAGCCAGAGAGCATACAGCCTAGTCATGTCATTGTACGAGGGAACACACAACCTGTGTACTGTCATATTAGTAGCCAGAGAGCATACAGCCTAGTCTTGTTATTGTACGAGGGAACACACAACCTGTGTACTGTCATAATAGTAGCCAGAGAGCATACAGCCTAGTCTTGTTATTGTACAAGGGAACACACAACCTGTGTACTGTCATATTAGTAGCCAGAGAGCATACAGTCTAGTCATGTCATTGTACGAGGGAACACACAACCTGTGTACTGTCATATTAGTAGCCAGAGAGCATACAGCCTAGTCTTGTTATTGTACAAGGGAACACACAACCTGTGTACTGTCATATTAGTAGCCAGAGAGCATACAACCTAGTCATGTCATTGTAAGAGGGAACACACAACCTGTGTCCTGTCATATTAGTAGCCAGAGAGCATACAACCTAGTCATGTCATTGTACAAGGGAACATACAACCTGTGTACTGTCATATTAGTAGCCAGAGAGCATACAACCTAGTCATGTCATTGTACAAGGGAACACACAACCTGTGTACTGTCATATTAGTAGCCAGAGAGCATACAACCTAGTCATGTCATTGTACAAGGGAACACACAACCTGTGTACTGTCATATTAGTAGCCAGAGAGCATACAGCCTAGTCTTGTTATTGTACAAGGGAACACACAACCTGTGTACTGTCATATTAGTAGCCAGAGAGCATACAACCTAGTCATGTCATTGTAAGAGGGAACACACAACCTGTGTCCTGTCATATTAGTAGCCAGAGAGCATACAACCTAGTCATGTCATTGTACAAGGGAACATACAACCTGTGTACTGTCATATTAGTAGCCAGAGAGCATACAACCTAGTCATGTCATTGTACAAGGGAACACACAACCTGTGTACTGTCATATTAGTAGCCAGAGAGCATACAACCTAGTCATGTCATTGTACGAGGGAACACACAACCTGTGTACTGTCATATTAGTAGCCAGAGAGCATACAGCCTAGTCTTGTTATTGTACAAGGGAACACACAACCTGTGTACTGTCATATTAGTAGCCAGAGAGCATACAACCTAGTCATGTCATTGTACGAGGGAACACACAACCTGTGTACTGTCATATTAGTAGCCAGAGAGCATACAGTCTTGTCATTGTAAGAGGGAACACACAACCTGTGTACTGTCATATTAGTAGCCAGAGAGCATACAACCTAGTCATGTCATTGTACAAGGGAACATACAACCTGTGTACTGTCATATTAGTAGTCAGAGAGCATACAGCCTAGTCTTGTTATTGTACGAGGGAACATACAACCTGTGTACTGTCATATTAGTAGTCAGAGAGCATACAGTCATGTCATTGTATGAGGGAACACACAACCTGTGTCCTGTCATATTAGTAGCCAGAGAGCATACAACCTAGTCATGTCATTGTACAAGGGAACATACAACCTGTGTACTGTCATATTAGTAGCCAGAGAGCATACAACCTAGTCATGTCATTGTACAAGGGAACACACAACCTGTGTACTGTCATATTAGTAGCCAGAGAGCATACAACCTAGTCATGTCATTGTACAAGGGAACACACAACCTGTGTACTGTCATATTAGTAGCCAGAGAGCATACAGCCTAGTCATGTCATTGTATGAGGGAACACACAACCTGTGTACTGTCATATTAGTAGCCAGAGAGCATACAACCTAGTCATGTCATTGTATGAGGGAACACACAACCTGTGTACTAGCCAGAGAGCATACAGTCTTGTCATTGTAAGAGGGAACATACAACCTGTGTACCGTCATATTAGTAGCCAGAGAGCATACAGTCTTGTCATTGTAAGAGGGAACATACAACCTGTGTCCTGTCATATTAGTAGCCAGAGAGCATACAACCTAGTCTTGTTATTGTACGAGGGAACACACAACCTGTGTACCGTCATATTAGTAGCCAGAGAGCATACAACCTAGTCATGTCATTGTACGAGGGAACACACAACCTGTGTACTGTCATATTAGTAGCCAGAGAGCATACAGCCTAGTCTTGTTATTGTACGAGGGAACACACAACCTGTGTACTGTCATATTAGTAGCCAGAGAGCATACAGCCTAGTCTTGTTATTGTACGAGGGAACACACAACCTGTGTACTGTCATATTAGTAGCCAGAGAGCATACAGCCTAGTCTTGTTATTGTACAAGGGAACACACAACCTGTGTACTGTCATATTAGTAGCCAGAGAGCATACAGCCTAGTCTTGTTATTGTACGAGGGAACACACAACCTGTGTACTGTCATATTAGTAGCCAGAGAGCATACAGCCTAGTCTTGTTATTGTACGAGGGAACACACAACCTGTGTACTGTCATATTAGTAGCCAAAGAGCATACAACCTAGTCATGTCATTGTACGAGGGAACACACAACCTGTGTACTGTCATATTAGTAGCCAGAGAGCATACAACCTAGTCTTGTCATTGTATGAGGGAACACACAACCTGTGTACTAGCCAGAGAGCATACAGTCTTGTCATTGTAAGAGGGAACATACAACCTGTGTACCGTCATATTAGTAGCCAGAGAGCATACAACCTAGTCATGTCATTGTATGAGGGAACACACAACCTGTGTACTAGCCAGAGAGCATACAGTCTTGTCATTGTAAGAGGGAACATACAACCTGTGTACCGTCATATTAGTAGCCAGAGAGCATACAACCTAGTCATGTCATTGTATGAGGGAACACACAACCTGTGTACTAGCCAGAGAGCATACAGTCTTGTCATTGTAAGAGGGAACATACAACCTGTGTACTGTCATATTAGTACTTGTACTTTTAGTACATATTATTATTGAACAACAACCATGTTCTCAATGAACCCAAAAACTCATTAATATCAAAGCTGAATAGTTTTGGAAGTAGTTTTTAGTTTGTTTTTAGTTATAGCTATTTTAGGGGGATATCTGTGTGTGCAGGTGACTATTACTGTGCATAATTATTAGGCAACTTAACAAAAAACAAATATATACCCATTTCAATTATTTATTTTTACCAGTGAAACCAATATAACATCTCAACATTCACAAATATACATTTCTGACATTCAAAAACAAAACAAAAACAAATCAGTGACCAATATAGCCACCTTTCTTTGCAAGGACACTCAAAAGCCTGCCATCCATGGATTCTGTCAGTGTTTTGATCTGTTCACCATCAACATTGCGTGCAGCAGCAACAACAGCCTCCCAGACACTGTTCAGAGAGGTGTACTGTTTTCCCTCCTTGTAAATCTCACATTTGATGATGGACCACAGGTTCTCAATGGGGTTCAGATCAGGTGAACAAGGAGGCCATGTCATTAGATTTTCTTCTTTTATACCCTTTCTTGCCAGCCATGCTGTGGAGTACTTGGACGCGTGTGATGGAGCATTGTCCTGCATGAAAATCATGTTTTTCTTGAAGGATGCAGACTTCTTCCTGTACCACTGCTTGAAGAAGGTGTCTTCCAGAAACTGGCAGTAGGACTGGGAGTTGAGCTTGACTCCATCCTCAACCCGAAAAGGCCCCACAAGCTCATCTTTGATGATACCAGCCCAAACCAGTACTCAACCTCCACCTTGCTGGCGTCTGAGTCGGACTGGAGCTCTCTGCCCTTTACCAATCCAGCCACGGGCCCATCCATCTGGCCCATCAAGACTCACTCTCATTTCATCAGTCCATAAAACCTTAGAAAAATCAGTCTTGAGATATTTCTTGGCCCAGTCTTGACGTTTCAGCTTGTGTGTCTTGTTCAGTGGTGGTCGTCTTTCAGCCTTTCTTACCTTGGCCATGTCTCTGAGTATTGCGCACCTTGTGCTTTTGGGCACTCCAGTGATGTTGCAGCTCTGAAATATGGCCAAACTGGTGGCAAGTGGCATCTTGGCAGCTGCACGCTTGACTTTTCTCAGTTCATGGGCAGTTATTTTGCGCCTTGGTTTTTCCACACGCTTCTTGCGACCCTGTTGACTATTTTGAATGAAACGCTTGATTGTTCGATGATCACGCTTCAGAAGCTTTGCAATTTTAAGAGTGCTGCATCCCTCTGCAAGATATCTCACTATTTTTGACTTTTCTGAGCCTGTCAAGTCCTTCTTTTGACCCATTTTGCCAAAGGAAAGGAAGTTGCCTAATAATTATGCACACCTGATATAGGGTGTTGATGTCATTAGACCACACCCCTTCTCATTACAGAGATGCACATCACCTAATATGCTTAATTGGTAGTAGGCTTTCGCGCCTATACAGCTTGGAGTAAGACAACATGCATAAAGAGGATGATGTGGTCAAAATACTCATTTGCCTAATAATTCTGCACTCCCTGTAGTCTTGTTATTGTACGAGGGAACACACAATCTGTGTACTGTCATATTAGTAGCCAAAGAGCATACAACCTAGTCTTGTCATTGTACGAGGGAACACACAACCTGTGTACTGTCATATTAGTAGCCAGAGAGCATACAGCCTAGTCTTGTCATTGTACGAGGGAACACACAACCTTTGTACTGTCATATTAGTAGCCAGAGAGCCCACTCCAAAAAAAAGAACCCTAATATATAATAAACTACTAATAGCCCTTAAAAGGGCCTTTTGTAGGGCATTGCCCTAAAGAAATCAGCTATTTTGCTACAAAATAAAAACAAAACACCCCCTAACATTACAAACCCCCAAACCCACAAAATAAAAAAAACTAATTTAAAAATCTAATCTACCCATTGCCCTGAAAATGGCATGTGTATGGGCATTGCACTTAACGGGGCATTCAGCTCTTTTACTGTCCTTAAAAGGGTATAAAGCTCTTTTAAGATTGCCCATTAACCCTAATCTAAAAAAAAAATTAAAACCTAACGCTAACCCTTCTTTAGGTACTCATAGTTGCTAAAGTACGGCTTGAACAATCTTCATCCCAGCGGCTCCATCTTCATCCAGGCGGCTCCATCTTCATCCATCGAGAGACCAGTATCATCTTCATCCCTGCGGAGACGGAGGTCCAGACGGAGGTCCATCGATCCGACATGGATGTCCTTTTCATGTGATCGTCCGCCGCACAGTGAGGATTCAAATGCAAGGTACCCCTTTTATGCTGGGGTTACCATTGCATTCCTATTGGCTGGACAATTTAAATCAGCCAATAAGAATTAGAGCTGCTTAAATCCTATTGGCTGTTCAAATCATTCTTATTTGCTGGTGGGGGTTTGTAATGTTAGGGGGTGTTTAGTTTTTATTTTGTAGCAAAAGAGTTGATTTATTTAGGGCAATGCCCTACAAAGGCCATTTTAAGGGCTATTGGTAGTTTATTATAGATTAGGGTTCTTTTATTTTGGGGTGTTTTTTTTTTTTTAAACAGGGTATTAGAATAGGAATAATTTTTATTATTTTCGATAATGCATTTGTTATTTTGTGTAATGTTTTTTTTCTTCTTTTTGGGGTGTTTTATTTTTTTAGAATAGACATTTTTTAATGGGCAGTAAAAGAGCTGAATGCCCTTTTAAGGGCAATGCCCATACAAATGCCCTTTTTAGGGCAATAGGAAAATTAGGTTTAACTTTATTTTTAGTTTTGGGGGTGGGGGTTTGTATACTGTTAGGGGGTGTTTTTTCTTTTTTAGCAAAAGTGCTGATTTCTTTAGGGCAAAAGGAGGGCCTACAAAAGGCCCCTTTGAGGGCCTTTGGTAGTTTATTATAGATTAGGGTTTTTTTTATTTTTGGGTGTTTTTTTTTTTTTTTTTTTTAAACGGGATATTAGAATAGGAATAATTTGTATTGTTTTGGATAATTTCGTTTGTTATTGTTTGTAATGGTAGTTTTTTAAAAAAATTGTAATTTTAGTGTTTTTTATTTATTGTAATGTTAGGTTTTAGTGTAAGGCAGTTTTATTTCACAGGTAATTTTGTATTTATTATAACTAGGTAGTTAGTAAATAGTTAATAACTATTTACTAACTAGTCTACCTAGTTAAAATAAATGCAAACTTACCTGTGAAATAAAAATAAAACCTAAGCTAGCTACAATATAACTATTAGTTATATTGTAGCTAGCTTAGGTTTTATTTCACAGGTATGTATTTAGTTTTTAATAGGTATTATTTAGTTAATAATTGTAACTTTAGTTTAGGTCTATTTTAATTATGTTAAAGTTAGGGGGTGTTAGGTTTAGGGTTATGGGTTAATATAGTTTAAATTAGGTTGATGCAAAGTGGGTGCCGGCGGTTTAGGGGTTAATAAGTTTAGTTAGTGTTGGCGATATTTGGGAACAGCAGTTTAGGTTTAATAGGTTTAGTTCATTTTGGGGATATTTGGGAACAGTGGTTTAGGGGTTAATAGGTTTAGTTAGTGTCAGCAATGTCTGGGACCGGCGCTTTAGGGGTTAATAGGTTTAGTTAGTGTCGCCGATGTTTGGGAACAGCGGTTTAGGGGTTAATAGGTTTAGTTAGTGTCGGCGATGTTTGGGAACGGCGGTTTAGGGGTTAATAGGTTTATTTAGTGTCTGGGAATGGCGGTTTAGGGGTTAATAGGTTTATTTAGTGATTTAGTTAGCGTTGGGGCTGTGCCAAGTCGGAAGCATCCAAATCTCCGAATTGGCCAAAATTCGTCCGAAAAACTAATTTTAATGAAACGCACATGTCTAGACAAAACATGTCAGCTGAAAGGATCCTCTGAAGGCTTTCAAGGTTTCTGTACATTGCATCCTTGAATGAAGTGTTTGTCCTCTAACGGAATGGTAGGTCCACGTAACCAGAGTAGAGATAACATCATCCACCTTTTCCATACCTCAAGTTTTTCAGAGGCAACATGTTCTTGAAATTGACGGAGGGTACAAAAGGGACACCTAGTTTTTTTCATTCCTTGGTGATTAGGTCAGAAACTAAATTGGGTACAGGGAGGTAGATGGCTTATTCAGAGCTTTATCAATCTTTTTAACAGATTGTCTGTAGATGGCATGTGAAGGGTTCCTTTTGTCCCTTGCAAGTGTCTGCATTTAACTGGTGGAGGTATGACAGCCATCAGTTGTAAATTGCAGAGTGGATATATTGATTTAAATTAGGGACAAGTCGGGGGGCGGAGCCTGGCCACGCAGGGACATGGCTGTTTAGTTCTTGGCTCCTAGGCCCTGCGCCTGATGCAAATATATTATTAAGGGACGCACTGACCTAAATTATCTCTAAACCAGGGGTCATACTGCTGGAACATGCCCTGCAAAGATTAGACCTTACAACCAGACCTTTCGAGGCTCACACAGGATAAAAACGGTCCATGGCCTAAAGCGGCACTACAACGGCTCACAGCGCACTGACCGGAGCTACAGGGAATACCTGTTGTAACTCGCAGGAGCTTCACCTGACCACTTTGAGACCGGGGCACTTGCAGGATTGCCCTGAGGACCTGCACTGTTAACCGGACGCGATCCGCTCTCCCTCACATACCGGATCCGACGGAGCTTCATAACACCCGCCCGGCATTGGGCCCCTGCGAACAGACCGCTGCATTTACAAAGCCCAAGAGCAGAGATAAGCCCGCACTGTGGTAGTAGGGCTGTAAAGAAAATAGTCACTACCTTGGGGGATTTTGTAGCGGACAGCTCTAGATAAATGTGATAATAAAGGGACCGGTGCCACGTGGGAGAGCTGGTTGTATTCATGCAGTATAAGATGTCTGAATGAAGGAGAGTGCCCCAGACTGCACGATTGTCTAATTTTCACCCATATTACTTTAGCATTGCAAGAGGGGACAGAAACCAAGCTGTGAAAACAGCAACATGTTATAGCAAGGCAAAACAGTAAACAACCACAATATCGCATCTTAATCTTTGAAATTGCAAGAGAAGGGGGACAGTTCAGCACAGACACTGTGAAGGGGGAATTAGGGGCTCGCTTTATTACACAAAGAAATAGAAAACCCCCGGCCAGTGTACATTACACACAGAACTCACAATCTTAATCAAACAGCTCTCTTTACAAGAAGAGGTGTTTTTTCTTCCTCTCCCATCTTAAAGGCGCAGCATTTACCTTCAGAAGGCCTGGAACATACAGGCCTGTCCTACTTGGTTTTACTTGTTTGGGAATGGACAACAGTGTTGTTGTAGGAACCCCCTCTACCCTTGAACACTTTTGTATCTACCTGCCACATTTGCCACTGCAGGTCCAAAAACTGTAATAAATAGTTCTGTATCCTTTTTGCAACTAATTAAAGCAAGGTATAACTCTCCATCACTTGTCCTGACCTACAGGAGTACTACCCCTGCAGACTTAACTTCAATCATAATACTTATATCTCAGAAAGGGATTGACAAATACTCCCATAGCTTACAATGTCTCACAGAAAAAACACCAAGGGGGAAAAAGGACTTAAAGGGACAGTTTACTCAAAAATTTTCTCCCCTTTAATTTGTTCCCAATGATCCACTTTACCTGCTGGAGTGTATTAAATTGTTTACAAGTAGCTCCTTTACCCTTATATTGGCATTTGAAATAGTTGATTTATCATGTGGTATCCCCACCTATTCTGAAAGTTTGTGGCCGCAGGTCCCAGCTATAGATAAGCTTTGTAAACACAGCCAGTAGAAGAAATTACACTCCCAGTGGGCTATAGCAGAGATAAGGTGATACAATGTTGATTTTCCATTGTTCTCTCCAAGTACTGGTGATTGTTTTATGGACAGATATAAGATAAAGAAGCATTTATATGTACACAATGTGATACAGTAATGAGATCTGATTATACCTACAGATATAAGATAAAGACACATGTATATGTACATAATGTGATACAGTAATGAGATCTGATTATACCTACAGATATAAGATACAGACACATGTATATGTACACAATGTGATAAAGTAAAGAGATCTGATTATACCTACAGATATAAGATACAGACACATGTATATGTACACAATGTGATACAGTAATGAGATCTGATTATACCTACAGATATAAGATAAAGACACATGTATATGTACACAATGTGATACAGTAATGAGATCTGATTATACCTACAGATATAAGATAAACACACATGTATATGTACACAATGTGATACAGTAATGAGATCTGATTATACCTACAGATATAAGATACAGACACATGCATATGTACACAATGTGATACAGTAATGAGATCTGATTGTACCTACAGATATAAGATACAGACACATGTATATGTACACAATGTGATACAGTAATGAGATCTGATTATACCTACAGATATATGATATAGACACATGTATATGTACACAGTGTGATAAAGTAATGAGATCTGATTACACCTACAGATATAAGATACAGACACATGTATATGTACACAGTGTGATACAGTAATGAGATCTGATTATACCTACAGATATAAGATACAGACACATGTATATGTACACAGTGTAATAAAGTAATGAGATCTGATTATACCTACAGATATAAGATACAGACACATGTATATGTACACAGTGTGATACAGTAATGAGATCTGATTATACCTACAGATATAAGATAAAGACACATGTATATGTACACAATGTGATACAGTAATGAGATCTGATTATACCTACAGATATATGATATAGACACATGTATATGTACACAGTGTGATAAAGTAATGAGATCTGATTACACCTACAGATATAAGATAAAGACACATGTATATGTACACAGTGTGATACAGTAATGAGATCTGATTATACCTACAGATATAAGATAAAGACACATGTATATGTACACAATGTGATACAGTAATGAGATCTGATTATACCTACAGATATAAGATACAGACACATGTATATGTACACAATGTGATACAGTAATGAGATCTGATTATACCTACAGATATAAGATACAGACACATGTATATGTACACAATGTGATACAGTAATGAGATCTGATTATACCTACAGATATAAGATACAGACACATGTATATGTACACAATGTGATACAGTAATGAGATCTGATTATACCTACAGATATAATATATAGATACATGTATATGTACACAGTGTGATAAAGTAATGAGATCTGATTATACCTACAGATATAAGATACAGACACATGTATATGTACGGTGTGATAAAGTAATGAGATCTGATTATACCTACAGATATAAGATACAGACACATGTATATGTACACAATGTGATACAGTAATGAGATCTGATTATACCTACAGATATAAGATACAGACACATGTATATGTACACAATGTGATACAGTAATGAGATCGGATTATACCTACAGATATAAGATAAAGACACATGTATATGTACACAATGTGATACAGTAATGAGATCTGATTATACCTACAGATATAAGATAAAGACACATGTATATGTACACAATGTGATACAGTAATGAGATCTGATTATACGTACAGATATAAGATACAGACACATGTATATGTACACAATGTGATACAGTAATGAGATCTGATTATACCTACAGATATATATGATAAAGACACATGTATATGTACACAATGTGATACAGTAATGAGATCTGATTATACCTACAGATATAAGATACAGACACATGTATATGTACACAGTGTGATAAAGTAATGAGATCTGATTATACCTACAGATATAAGATACAGACACATGTATATGTACACAATGTGATACAGTAATGAGATCGGATTATACCTACAGATATAAGATAAAGACACATGTATATGTACACAATGTGATACAGTAATGAGATCTGATTATACGTACAGATATAAGATACAGACACATGTATATGTACACAATGTGATACAGTAATGAGATCTGATTATACCTACAGATATAAGATAAAGACACATGTATATGTACACAGTGTGATAAAGTAATGAGATCTGATTATACCTACAGATATAAGATACAGACACATGTATATGTACACAATGTGATACAGTAATGAGATCTGATTATACCTACAGATATAAGATACAGACATGTATATGTACACAATGTGATACAGTAATGAGATCTGATTATACCTACAGATATATATGATAAAGACACATGTATATGTACACAGTGTGATACAGTAATGATATCTGATTATATCTACAGGTATAAGATAAAAACACATGTATATGTACACAGTGTGATACAGTAATGAGATCGGATTATACCTACAGATATAAGATAAAGACACATGTATATGTACACAATGTGATACAGTAATGAGATCTGATTATATCTACAGGTATAAGATAAAAACACATGTATATGTACACAATGTGATACAGTAATGAGATCTGATTATACCTACAGATATATATGATAAAGACACATGTATATGTACACAGTGTGATACAGTAATGAGATCGGATTATACCTACAGATATAAGATAAAGACACATGTATATGTACACAATGTGATACAGTAATGAGATCTGATTATATCTACAGGTATAAGATAAAGACACATGTATATGTACACAATGTGATACAGTAATGAGATCTGATTATACCTACAGATATAAGATAAAGACACATGTATATGTACACAATGTGATACAGTAATGAGATCTGATTATACCTACAGATATAAGATACAGACACATGTATATGTACACAATGTGATACAGTAATGAGATCTGATTATACCTACAGATATAAGATAAAGACACATGCATATGTACACAATGTGATACAGTAATGAGATCTGATTATACCTACAGATATAAGATAAAGACACATGTATATGTACATAATGTGATACAGTAAGGAGATCTGATTATACCTACAGTTATAAGATAAAGACACATGTATATGTACACAATGTGATACAGTAATGAGATCTGATTATACCTACAGATATAAGATACAGACACATGTATATGTACACAATGTGACACAGTAATGAGATCTGATTATACGTACAGATATAAGATACAGACACATGTATATGTACACAATGTGATACAGTAATGAGATCTGATTATACCTACAGATATAAGATAAAGACACATGTATATGTACACAGTGTGATACAGTAATGAGATCTGATTATACGTACAGATATAAGATACAGACACATGTATATGTACACAATGTGATACAGTAATGAGATCTGATTATACCTACAAGCTTCATACATTTTTTTCTCTGCAGTTGGTAAAAAAAGCAATTGTAAACACATTAAGCGAAAAACAATTTTTCAGTATACTGTCCCTTTAAAAGTACTAATCTCACTAACTACCTCAAAATGGCCACCTCTAGCCATGACGCAGCAGAAATTGAAAACCCAATCACTGTCCCTCCCTTAATGGCTGCTGCCAATGTAACATTAGACACACGAATACAGGAATCATCATCTGGAGAGGATCTTAGCGTACACTCCACCAAAGCTGATATCAACATGGTGTTATCCGAAATGAGATCCTTATTCGGTGATTTAAAGAAAGACTTCCATCAAATTAGCCAACAGGTGCATGCCCTGGAAGGAAAACAAGAAAATATGCAGGCTCAGGTGACTTCCAACACCCAAAGAGCTCTTGAACAAGAAGGGGACATTCAATTCCTGTTGTCTAGGGTTGAAGACCTGGACAACAGAGGGAGACGCAATAATTTCAGGATTAGGGGTGTCCCAGAATCTGTTAACAATTCAGCAATAGAAGGCTACTTACAGGATCTATTTCGCACTATAAAAGGCACCCCAGGTTCCCCAGATATCCAAATAGAAAGAGCTCATCGTGCCCTTAGACCAAGACCGTCTCCCAAAGCTCCTCCACGGGACATAATTGTAAAATTTCTGAGTTACAGGGATAAAGATGTAATATCCCAAAAAGCACGCTCCATCAAAGATCTCACTCACGCCGGCATTCCCATCCAAATATTCTCTGACTTAAGTCAGATAACTCTACAGAAGAGGAGAGAATTAAAGTTTGTGACCAGTGCTCTCCAACTACACAGAATTCAATATAAGTGGGGCTTCCCAGTTTGCCTTATTGCTACTCGAAATGGGAAACAGGCTATCTACCGAACTCAGGCAGACCTACAAGATTTTTGCAACATCCTGGACATCACTGTTCCCACTCCTGAAGAGGAATCACCTGGCCAGAGAGACCAGAATAATTAGTCTCTCCCTCTCTTCTCTATCAAATACAGGGCCCATTAGGACCCTATGCTGGACACTTTATGCTGATTTTGCTTTTTGCCCAGCCTTTGGACATTTGCTAGGCTGGGGCGCATGGAAGCTTCCCATCATCAACATGGACCCTTGATGCTGACCACTTCAACAGGTAACAAGGAAAGCAAAGTACTCACCATTATCAAAAGACTACATTGATCTACTAGCCATTGACTTTTTTTTTTTTTCTTTTTAAGAAGCTCTGTTTGTCATGTTCTAATTGTTATGCTCACTATGTTCCTTTACTCTAGGCTTGAACCATATTTTACTTGTAACTATACTCTTTTTTCCTTACTTTATGTGCCTTTTTGCCCAGCAGCTTAACAACACACGCCCTAAGACTTGGTTAGCCCGGACGCATATACCTATACAATAATGGTGCGCTGAGCTACAAGGGAGTAATTATAGACAGGCATACAGGAAAATCCTTGTAACTGTGACGACTGTAGTTTCGTAACCTTAGGGGCCCTAGCCACAAGCATATACTTAAATATTGGCTGATGAGTGGCTGCATTATCTATTTAAAATACTTCATAACTTTGATATGGCCTATGGGAAGTATTTACAAACACCATGTTATGCACAAAATCGCTCTCTTTGTATTATTTTGTACCCCAAAGCAGACCATCACAGATTGCTATTGGTGGGAAGATGGATAGCGAGCCTGATAGTAATGACGCATATACCTATACAATAATGATGCGTTGTTCTATAGGCTGATATATACGGGTGGACATAACTGAGACCCATGGAAATGTTAAGGCTGATACCCGCACTGTAGTGACCCATCCTACCACCCATTTATGCGAAAACGGCACACTGTTTTATTAGTTAATATTGGTTCATCATGTTAAAGGAGTTACACCCCCAATGTTGTATTCATATTGTTTAATGTTCTAGACTCGAGGTATGACACTATTGAAACTATTTTTTCTTCTCCAGGTGTACCTATAGATATCATGACACAACTACTTATGTATATTGGTATTGTTGGCACTGACTCAAATGCCTATATAGGAAGTGATGAGTTGCCGTATCAGTTGCTGATTGGAGGCAGCTGTGAGGGGAGACATTTGCAGTTGTGATGCTTACACCTATGCCATTATGGTGCATCTGACTACAAACCTCTCTCTACTTAAGACGTCAGATTTGACATACCTTTTCAAATACTGCCTCTCAAAAGGATACTTCCTATGTATTATATGACATCCTCTTAATATGTTTCATACTTCCCTTTGACACCCCTGGTTTTTCCCAAAGACCCCCTATAAGCGGGTTTATGTTGCCCCCTTTTTCCAACCTATACCTAACTCACTCCTCTTTTTCTTTAAAAGAGAGGAGAAAGAAAACCCTGCATCAGGCGCAGGGACACAGATCCCTTCTCTTCTTATATTCTTATCCCTCAGCTCATTTCCACTCTGATCCTTGGCCGGCCACTCTTGGTGGAAGGCTGTCTACTTTTCATTTTTTCTTAACCCTCTCTTCTTCTCCGGACAAATTTTCCAAAACCTAAATTCCCTCCCACCTCACCCTTCTCTACCCCCCTCTATCCCCTTAGCCTCCAACTCTTTCCCGTTCCATAACTCTTAACTACCTCCTTTCTGTCCTTCACCTTATCTTATTCCCTCTTTCTCCAACCCTCCCCCCCTCCTCCCTTTTTTTTTTTTTTCTCCACCTCCTTCCCTTAATCATGCCTTTAAGAGGCTCTAGCACATTGACCTTCATGACACTAAATGCTAAAGGCTTAAATATCCCAGAAAAAAGATCGCATTTAATCCGTGATGGCATCCGTGCCCACTGCGACATTATATTCTTGCAGGAAACCCACTTTTGTAGAGGTAAAGAGCCAAAATGGTTCAGCCCCAAATTTCCAACCTCCTTCTTCACCTCTGGGCCCTCAAAGAAAAATGGGGTGGGCATCCTGATAAAACATACTTCCCCGTTTTCTCTCACTCATATAGAAAGGGACCCTGAGGGCCGCTACCTAATCGTAATAGGCACTCTTTTTAATAGAATGGTCACACTAGCTAATGCCTACTTCCCTAATCAACACCAGAACAAATTCATGACCACCCTCACTAATAAGATCCTGGAACTCTGTAAAGGAGCTTTGATACTGGGTGGTGACTTTAATGTCAAGCTTAACCCAGTATTAGACACATCTAAAATGACAACCTCAGTTACCAAAAAAACTCTCAGACAGTGTAATGCTAGACTTGAGGAGATGGCGGTTCATGACATCTGGCGTATACTCTACCCCACTAGGCGAGATTATACCTTTTACTCCCACCCACACAAAACATATTCCAGAATTGACTACATTTTTACGGACCAGATGACTTTAGCAGGAGTTATAGACAACCAGATACTTCCCATGACGTGGTCGGACCACGCCCCAGTCATCTGCAAAATAAATTGGCCCTCGATGCCAGACAGACCATTTATTTGGAGATTTGATGACTTCATGATGAATAACCAACTCATTAAAACCCAAATTGAGACTAAATTGATGGAATATTTCCATAATAACGAAACCGGGGAGTTACCGGAACCATGTCATCTGGGAGGCACACAAATGTGTGCTCAGGGGAGAGCTAATTCAACAGAAAGCTTACCAACTACAAATTCATGTCCCGCTAGAAAAGACATACAGGATATTCACACTAGAGAACACCAGATTCTTGCATTAAAATTACAACAGAAATATTATGAGTTCGGGGATAAACCCGGAAAACTCCTAGCTAGAGCCTTAAAGAGGAAACAAACTAAATCTCACGTACATTCCATACTAAACCACCAGAGCCAACTTTGCTCAGACAGCCCGTCTATAGCTGAGGTCATACTACCAGAACTTATATAACTTGCAAAAGGAGGAAACTCCTTCACACAACAGCGATGGGATACCCTCGGGGCCCCCCATCGATTCTTACCTTGATTCATTGTCTCTCCCAGCTCTATCTGCAGAAGAGAGAGATAGCTTAGATACCGCCATATCAGTAGAGGAAGTGACCAAGACTATAGAAAGCTTATCAGCAGGAAAATGCCCGGGCCCTGACGGGTTTAGTGTAAAATACTATAAAACTTTTAAAGAGGTGCTATCCCCTCGCCTAGCCTCCTTGTTCAATAATATAGGGAACACACAGGACTTCCCGCCATCAATGCTTCTTGCGCACGTTACCACCATCCCGAAAACAGGAAAGCCAACAGATCGGCCCGAAAATTTCAGGCCAATTTCTCTTCTTAACGTGGACCTGAAGATATTTGCTAAAATTCTTTCGTCAAGACTGAATACATTTTTACCACAATTAATATCCCCGGACCAAGTGGGTTTTGTTCCTGGCAGAGAGGCTAGGGACAATACAATAAAGGCTACCCTATTGGTGAATCACGCACAACTTAATAATATCCCATCGGTTCTTGTCTCAACAGATGCCGAAAAGGCTTTTGACAGGGTCAGCTGGGATTTCCTTAGAGCTGTCCTGTGAACTTTGGCCTAACCTTTATGCATAAAATCTTTTCTTTATACTCAGCACCAACTGCTCAGGTAAAAATCAACAATATCTTATCCGAACCATTTAGAATCTCGAATGGGACACGTCAGGGCTGCCCCTTGTCCCCCCTATTGTTCGCCCTATCAATTGAAGTATTAGCGCAAAAAATCCATGATAACCAGAAGATATCTGGGATTAAATTAGGAGGCCATGAACACAAGGTCTCGCTATACGCGGATGATATCCTCCTTTCGGTTGTTAACCCCTTAACCTCTATCCCAGAGATTCTTCAAGAATTTGATGAATATGGCAGAGTATCTAACTTTCACCTAAACCATACTAAATCGGAAATCCTAAATATCAATCTGCCCCAGACGGACTTAAGTCGTTTGTCGGACATCTGTAAATTAAGGATCAAATCAAAAACGCTCAAATATCTGGGGATCAATTTAACCCCCAGGGTAGAGAGCCTATTTGAGGCTAATTATGTTCAATTATCCAAAGCAATAATAGGAGACCTATCATCTTGGAAAAACAAGAAAATCTCATGGCTGGGCAGGATTGGGGTGGTAAAAATAAATATCCTCCCCAGGATTTTATACTTTCTGCAAACCCTTCCGATCCCATTTCCTGGCCAATACCTATTAAAACTGCAGGGACAGCTAGAATAATATATCTGGGGGGGCACCAGACCCAGGATCTCCAAAAACACTTTATACCTACCTAAAGAAAAGGGGGGTTTGGGCATACCAAACCTTTTAATATACAAAAAGGCTATTAACCTCCAACATCAGGTGGAGTGGTGTGCCAATTCTAAAGATAAGATATGGGTCCAATTAGGACGGCACATTCTGGGAGCTCAGAATGCGGGCTCGTTAGGTTGGATTTCCAGTAAAAACAGACCCACAGCGGCCACACAATATCCATTTATGAGGGAGTTCTTCGCGGTATGGGATAAATCCCTAGTGGAATTCCCACATATCTCTTCTAACCCTTCGCCTCTCACCCCCTTTATACAAAACCCAGACATCCCATTTTCCAATACCCCACAGGCGGCTCTAGATAAAACACAATTAGACCAGACAATGTTCTACAGGCTAATTTCAAATAAAAAACTCAAAGGTCGGGAGGTTCTGTTAGAATCGGGCTTGGACATACCATGGTTCTTCCACAGACAGCTACAACACTATCTGCTTACACACAAAAGAGCTGACAGCGTGTCAAGACAGCTGACTCTGCTGCAGTCATTGTGCCTATTGTCACATACTCCTAAACACTTGATATCTATTATGTACAGGCTACTGATATCTCATAAGGATTCTCACATACCTACTTTTATTAGACAGTGGAACAGCGACCTGGACTGTGCCCTCACAGACACAGACTGGCAAAAAATATTCCACAATCACACCAAGGCCTCAGTTTCGGCTAGAACTTTAGAATCCAACTACAAATTCATGTCCCGCTGATACCTCACGCCAGTCAGGATCAAACAAATATATAAGAAATCGGATGGTAGATGTTGGAGGGGCTGCGGGGAGGCTGGTTCTGTCCTTCATGTCTGGTGGTCTTGTGGACGGTTAGCTACGTTCTGGTCTGCAGTGCTGGACATAATGGACTCTAAACTAAATATTACATTACACAGAGACTCTAGCCTCCTACTGTTCCATAGACTGCCCAAACTTACAGAGAAACCTAAAAAACACGTACTATACATCATGTTAAATAGCGCGAAAGCTCTCATCCCTAAGAATTGGAAATCAAATAGAATCCCTCAGACTGCTGACTGGGAGGCTCAAGTGGATAAACATTTGTCATTAGAGAGATATAGATACCTGAGGGAGGACAGGGTTGAAGTTCATGAATATATGAAAGAACTTTGGAGACCATCAACTAGATACATTCTAGACTTCTCAATCACTCCTGCACCAATACATAGTTTAGTGTACTAAATCCTTCCCCCCCCCCCTTTTTTTTTTTTTCTCCCCTCCCCTGTCCCAAGATGAAACCCCCTTTCCTCTTTCTTACTCTTCTCTCTATCTCTCTCTGACCCCTTTCTTTTTTCGTATCTTCTTATCAGGACGAGCATCGTAATTCCTGATGCACGTCATACTCTAATTTGATAATGATGTTTGTCAGTTTCACTTAATTTAATCCTCTTATGACCATACATCTGTGTTATGTTGAGTGTCTTACTCAACAGATTTCTATATTACTTGTAATTTTTATAATGTGATACTGAATACTGTAACACGTTGTCATTCTCATTTGTGAATTGTATTTTGTGAACTTTCAATAAAGCTTTATCAAAACAAAAAAAAAAACAAAAAAAAAAAAACTAGGGACAAGTCAGAAGAGCTGTCCTCGGGATAACTCTGGTGGGTAGTAAATACCTGAGCACTCTGTCTAGCATTAGACATAGACTCAGCGTAGCATAAATGAGTTGGGGGGACACCAGCACATCCTTAAAAAGCAAACATTGTTGTGAAGGGGTTAAAATATAGGTAGATTACCCTTCCAAGGAGTCGGCTTGATGTTGTGAGGCTTAAGCTGTACCAGTTTGCTCCGTACTACATAGTAAGGATAGGCAGATATCTAAAGGTAGATAGCAGCACAGAAATACAAGAGGCACAGACGTTGTTCACCACCAAAGGGGAACACAGAATAGTTGTCACAATGTAAAACTGACATCCCTAGAAGGGAATCAAAAATTGGACACTGTCTCTTAAATGGAAAAAAATGGCTTTTAATCTTTAAAGAATTGCAATTCGTACAGTGAAGGGTTAAATAAATACATTAAATAAACCAAACTCTGGGAAAAAGTCCTAAAACTTCATGTAGCGTAAAATGATGTACAGTATGTGACTATGTGCCCAGGCTAATAGCCTATGGATATGAAGGTGCATGGTACCTACCTGTTAGCACTCCTGTTAGACAGGGACAGGGCCCTCTGTGGCAAAGCAAGCACGGTGCCAAGGATCTGTGAGGATGTTGGGTGCGTTACCTCCTGTAGAACTGGCGTTTAATCCCACATGTGATTGGTTTGTGGACTCTTAGCATCTTATGAAAGAAATATGGCATAAAACTACCAAGCAGTTACATTTTGAGTATTATGTCTCTTTAATAAGGATCTGATGGTTAGGAATATGAAAATAGGAAATAAAACCATGTGCAAAATACGTGCTGACTAATCAAACACCCTAGTTAAATATATATACTGTGTATGTATATGAGAAGGAGGGTTGGTTTGTGGATCATCAGGCCTTGATAAAACTGCAAGCACTGTTATTCTGAGAGCTAGCCATCTCTCTTGCACGTCTTTGTAAATTGCTTTGGCAGCTCCAGCATGTGGTGTGTGCACGTGAACGACACAGGCTCCTGTGACTTTCTCCCGCACCTGAGGCTATGGTAATTAGCCCCCCCACTCCCTCACGGCTGGCTGGATTGGGAAAAATAAATTGAGATATTTCTTCACCACCTCTGTATCATATTAGAGTGAAAGCTGATAAAAGGAGAGACTGTGCCCGAAGGGAACTTAGCAAAAACGATTGTTGCTGAGCCAATGCCAGAGAGTGTAGGAGAGGCTGGCAGTGACATTTCAAGCACATAATGCAGTTTTTAATAACACCAAAAGATGGTAAATTTGTTAATTAATAGCCCGAAGTAACATTTATGGTAGAAAATGAAAAAGCGTTATAGTTTAACTGTTTATTGCTCTATTCCTATATGTCTTTGTATTTTTTTTTGTTGGTTCAAGTCTTGAAGTGGATTTTTATCTAAGACATTGCTGCATGTCTATGCTCATTCACAAACAGAGCTGTCAAGGCAGATTATGTGGAGTCAATGGTTGTCCGGGTATGAAAATGATCACCCAGCCTCAGCTGCAAGCTCAGATTTGATCAAATCATTCCTAGGTAGCATTGTCAGCTGCCCTCGATACTGGTTAATCTCTAGGGGAAGGTGGGGGTCACACAATGCACCTCCTGAAGCCCCCACTCTTGATCCAACCATGTATATTTTTAACAAATGAGCACTGATTTAACCCTTGGCTGCCAGTAACATACACATCAATAATTTTACCCCTTGGCTGCCAGTAACCCACGTAACCAGTAGTGATTTGACTCCCTTGACCATTCACATCTTTCTGCTCCATATTTGTAATTAATTGAAGCATTTAGTAAAACTCTAGTTTCTTTCCATAAGGCAGGGAGAGTCCACGACTTAATTCCTTACTGTTGAAAATTACAACAACTGGCCACCAGGAGGAGGCAAAGATACCCCAGCCAAATGCTTAAATGTCCCTCCCACTTCCCCCATCCCCAGTCATTCTTTGCCTTTCGTCACTAGAGGAGGATGGCAGAGAAGTTCTGTACCTTCTATTATAAATAATAATACCTGTTTATATTGGGAGGAGGTGGTGGTTTTTCCACTGCCTCAATTTTGTTCCAATTGCCTGGTTACTGTTCTAAAGTCTAAAAAGGGAGCTAAATTTGCTAACCCCCCCCCCCCCAAGAATAATTAGTCAACCTCTCAGGATTCTGTAGTCCGGGAGATGTCTACCCTATCCCCTCAAACCGTTTCACATGCAGTTCCCCGTGGCACACCTAATACTCCGGCTGGAGAGGGCTTTTTCCCTGTGGACTTTACCACGCAGTTACAATCTGCTGTGTCAGCGGCCCTGAATGCCTTACCTATCTCTGAGAAATGTAAGAGAAAGGTTAAACATAGTTCTACTGAATTAGATACAGCTAATTTCCAATCAGATTTAGCCAGTATGTCTCGGTTGACCAAGGATGAGTTAACCTCTGTAGCGTCAGAGGGTGAGCTCTGGGAGTTGGAGACTTCATGTACTAAACCCCCTCCTTCCGAGGAGCCCTCCTTTAGATTTAAGATTGAGCATCTGCGTTTTTTGCTAAAGGAGGTTTTGTCTACATTAGAGGTTCCAGAAGCAACACTTCAAGAGCAACCCAAGATTCCTAAATTAGACAGGGTTTATGAGGACAGAAAGGTTCCACAAACTTTTCATGTCCCAGTTCACATGGTGAATATTATCAGTAGTGAATGGGAAAGAGTTGGAACTCCTTTTCCTTCCATAAGGCAGGGAGAGTCCAGGACTTCATTCCATACTGTTGGTAAATACAACACCTGGCCACCAGGAGGAGGCAAAGACACCCCAGCCAAAGGCTTAAATATCCCTCCCACTTCCCCTATCCCCCAGTCATTCTTTGCATTTCGTTACTATAAGAGGTGGCAGAGAAGTGTCAGAAGATTTGGATAGTCCTGTAATAGGTAACTTCCCTTCAAGAAAGGACTGGAGTCAGTGCCGTTTCTAGCGGCGGGCAGACAGGGCAGTGGCCCGGAGCAGTGGGGAGCACTTAAAAAAATGTATTTATTTAAAAAAAAAATTTTATTGTGTAAAAGTGGCAGTGTTTGCTTGATAAACTACTGGTATAGCAGAGGTTAAAATACACAGATCACAAGTATATACATTAAAATATATATATATATTTGAAAGGAAGCTGTGTTAATTGGCTGCATTGGATGTCAATCATACTAATGGAGCAACACGATCACAAAGGGGGCGTGTTAAGACCGGATAACTACTTAGAGCTAAAACTGAATGTAAAAAGGAGAGGAATCACTCTGAGCAAAGCAGTCTCCTATCTCACTGATCTGTGTCACTAAAGAGGTGATGTTTTATGCATATGACAAATTATTCATGGTCTTTACATAATGATATGTACATATTTTTTTTGTTTTACTGATCTAATTCAAACAGGTGCTTTATAAACATTGGGTTTCCACATACTAAGGAACAGGTTTTCTGTTCAGGACTGTTAAATACAAAAAAAGGCATTATGTCAAAAATATTTTTTTTTTATTAATTTACTTATTGTTTACAAATGCTTAAAGGGACACTGAACCCAATTTTTTCTTTCATGATTCAGATAGAGCATGCAATTTTAAGCAACTTTCTAATTTACTCCTATTATCAATTTTTCTTCGTTCTCTTGCTACCTTTATTTGAAAAATAAGGAATCTAAGCTAAGGAGCCAGCAAATGTTTGGTTCAGAACCATGGACAGCACTTTTTTATTGGTGCTGTCCAATCAGCAAGGACAACCCAGGTTGTTCACCAAAAATGGGCCGGTATCTAAACTTACATTCTTTTCAAATAAACATACCAAGAGAATGAAGAAAATTTGATAATAGGAGTAAATTAGAAACTTGCTTAAAATTGCATGCTCTATCTGAATCACAAAACAAAAAATTTGGGTTCAGTGTCCCTTTAATAGTGATGGGTGTGTGTGTCATTTATTCCATAATGACAATCGCAAGTTTTCACAAACTCACATGTGAGTGATTGTGTCTGCTTTTACTGTCTGTGTGTGTATGCCTATCTATCCCTGCCTGTGTGTGCATTTCTCTGTCTATTACTGTCTGTGTGTGAATGTCTTTGTCTATTACTGTCTGTGTGTGAATGTCTTTGTCTATTACTGTCTGTCTGTGTGTGCATGTCTCTGTCCATTTCTGAGTCGGAGACTTCAGTTTCTAAACCTCCTTCAGCAGAGGAACCCTCCTTTAGATTTAAAATTGAGCATCTGCATTTTTTATTAAATGAGGTTCTGTCTACGCTAGAGGTTCCAGAGGCTAAACTCCCTGAGGAACCTAAGATCCCTAAATTAGACAGGGTTTATGAAGACAGGAAGGTCCCTCTGACTTTTCCTGTGCCAGTTAAGATGGTGAACAATATTATTAACGAATGGGAAAGAATAGCAACTTCTTTTTCCCCCTCGTCTACTTTTAAAAGATTATTCCCGGTCCCTGACTCTCAGACTTGTGTGGCTCTATCCCTAAGGTGGATGGCGCTATTTCTACACTGGCTAAGCATACTATTATCCCTCTGGAGGATAGTTCTTCTTTTAAAGAGCCTATTGACAAGAAAATGGAAACTTTTCTGAGGAAGATGTTTCAACATACAGGGTTTTTATTTCAACAGGTGGCAGCTGTAGCCGCGGTTGCTAGAGCAGCTAACTACTGATGCAACACTCTGTCAGAGCTTATTGAGGTGGAGACTCCCCTCAAGGATATTCAGGAGAGAATAAAAGCTCTGAGAATTGCTAACTCCTTCATCTGTGACATGAATATGCAGATTATTGTTGTATCTCAGGGATACCGGATAGGATTCAAATCTCATCCGCCCAGGGGCAGATTCCTACTCTCCAGGCTGTCTACAAGACCATAAAAGAGTACTGCTTTTTTGGGTTGTGTAAGGGATCTCTCCTCTCTAGGAGTAAATGTCCCGGTACCTACAGCAGAAAGAGGTTTGGGGTTTTATTAAAACCTTTTCGTGGTCCCAAAAAATGAGAGAACTTATCGTCCAATTCTGGACTTAAAGTGCCTAAACAAATTTCATCCATACCTGCATGCTCCGATCCACAAGGATCATTTTCAGTTCCTAAGGTTTGCTTTTCTGGATCAGCACTTCCGTTTGACTTAGCTACTGCACTGAGGATATTTACAGAGGTTCTGGGTGCTCTTATGGCAGTGGCCAGAACTCCTGGAATTGCAGTAGCACTGTACCTGGACAATATCTTGGTACAGGCACCATCTTTTTGTCTGGCAAAGGATCACTCTGATTTTCTTCTGAGTCTTCTTCGGTCTCATGGATGGAAAATAAACTTGGAAAAGAGTTCTATTACTCCAAATACCAGGGTAAATTTCCTGGGTACGGTTATAGACTCGGTATCCATAAGGATCTGTCTAACAGATCAGAGACGTTGCAAGCTGACATCAGCATGCCTTGCCCTCCAGGCCGCCTCAAGATCTTTGATGGCCCAATGCATGGAGGTGATTGGACTCATGGTGTCTTGTATGGACATTATTCCATTTGCCAGATTCCATCTCAGACCTTTACAACTATGCATGCTGAGACAGTGGAATAGCGATCATTTGGACCTGTCACAACAGATCGTATTGGAGAGCCTGTCGAGAGATTCGCTTTCTTAGTGGTTTTGTCAAGATCACCTGTCTTGAGGCACGTGCTTCTTGAGACCGTCCTGGGAGATTGTGACTATGGACGCCAGCCTTTCAGCTGGGGAGCAGTCTAGGGTACCAGGAAGGTACAGGATTTGTGGAATCAGGAGGAGTCCACTTTTCCTATCAATTGTGTACACTAGGGGCGAGATTACATATGCAATGCAAGCTTCAGCTTCAGCACAACTGTTGAAACCCGTGCCGCCTGTAATTTTACCTCGCACATTGGGGAATCACATATACAGTGCCTGCAGTTTATAAAGTGTCGTAAATTGGATAATCAAATCTCCCGTAAAAGTCTAACCCGCCTCCCAAAAATAAGCCTGACATGTAAAACCCCTATATCCGCCATCAAACCCGCATTGGAACTAATAATATAGGTATTAACCCCTAAACCGCCATTCACCCACATCGCAAAGTCCCTATTGAAACTATTAACCCCTAATCTGCACAAACCATACAAAGTACCTATTAATCCGCCATTAACCCACATTGCAACAAACCTTATAAATCTATTAACCCCTAATCCACCATTAACCCACAACGCATAAACCTATTAAAACTATTTACCCCTAATCCGCCAAACCCACACAACACAATAATCCTAATAAATATATTAACCCCTAAACCGTCAAACCCCCACAACGCAAATAACTAATTAAATTACTAAGCCCCCTAACCTAACACCCCTTAAATTAACCCCAATTACCTAAATTAAAATTTACCAAATTACAAACATTTAAAATAAAAAAGCTAACATTACTTAAAAATAAAAAAAAATAAGATTAAATTAATCTAAGATTATCAAAAATAAAAAAAATTAAACATAATCCCTGTTAGAATATATACATTGTGTGTGCATGTCTGATTCTTGCTCTCCAAGGCCTTGAATGTGAAATACTCAATTCCAGTGATACGTGTAACATACTGATTATAATTATGAAGTGGTATCCCGGTGATCTTAGACCTAACAATCCCTATGAAAATAAAAAAGTCCCCCCAAAATAAAAACACCCCCTAATCTAATACTAAACTACCAATAGCCCTTAAAAGGGATTTCTGTAGGGCATTTCCCTAAGTTAAATAGCTCTTTTCCTTAAAACATACAAAGTCCCTCCTCTAACAGCAAAAAAAACACCCACCAAATCCCCCAAAATAAAAAAAAATAACACTAAAAAATCCTAAACTACCCATTGCCGATAAAGGGGCATTTGTAAGGCCATTGCCCTTGAAAGGGCATTCAGCTCTTTTACTGCCCTTAAAAGGGCATTCAGCTCTTTTAAGAATGCCCAATAAATCCCTAATCTAAAAAAAAAAAAAAAACATCACAAAAACAAAAATCTAACCCCCCAAATAGGTACTCACCATTCCTGAAGTCCGGCGGAGAAGGTCCTGTTCCAGGCGGTGAAGTCTTCTTCCAAGCGGCCGACATCTTCTTCCAAGGGGGACCTCTTCCTTCTTCATCCAGGACCAAGCTGGTGCGGAGCGGAAATGAGCGCGGAGCAGGACCGGCGACTGCGGAGACATGGAGCATGGAGGATCCTCTTGGTACGATCGCTGCTGTACACTGAATAATGAATTCAAGGTACGTGTTTAAATATGGCATCCCTTGCATTCCTATTGGCTGATTTGATTCTTCAAATTCAAATCAGCCAATAGGATGAGAGCTACTGAAATCCTATTTGCTGATTTGAACAGCCAATACGATTTCAGTAGCTCTCATCCTATTGGCTGATTTGAATTTGAAGATTTGGGGTTAATTTAGGGGGTGTTAGGTTAGGGGGTGTTAGGTTAGGGGGCTTAGTAATTTAATTAGTTATATGCGTTGTGGGGGTTTGGTAGTTTAGGGGTTAATAGATTTATTAGGATTATTGCATTGTGTGAGTTTGGCGGATTAGGGGTTAATAGATTTATTAGGATTATTGTGTTGTGTGGGTTTGGCGAATTAGGGGTTAATAGTTTTATTAGGATTATTGTGATGTGGGTTAATGGCGTATTAGGGGTTAATATACTTAGTTATTGTGGTGGGGGATTGCGGTTAACAGGTAGATATTGCGCATGCATTAGGTGTTAGTTATTATTTTCAGGCAGTTAGGGGGAGTTTTGGTGCTCACATACTCAGCGCAAGGCTTGCTGTGCTTGCATATGTGTGGCGAGGTGAAAATGGAGTACAATTTATCCATTTTCGCCGTGTAAGTCCTAGCGCTGAACATGTGATACAGATTTGCAATGTGGTTCTATGTTAGCTTATGGGAGCAAAAATTGCGGGCGACGAGTGAAATATACACGCCGCATTTATATGCGGCGCTGTATATGTGATACCAAAACCGCATAATAACTGGCATCGCCTGCTTTTGCGGGCTATGCCACATATGTAAGTGACCTGCAGCCAGGCTCGGGTCGTTACAGGAGTAGTATTATAGTGCTCAATAGAGAATTTTATGTCCCATTACAAGGGCGGTGTACTGTTATGTGATCAATTTTACCTGCTGGAGCGTATTAAATAGCTCCTGTACACTTATTTTTCTCATTTATAATAGCTCCTATATCCTGTTGAAATGGAAATTCCAATACTGCAGTACTGTCTGTAGAAAATCAAACTCCCAGTTGAGGGAAAGGAAGAGAGCTTAGCCCATTTGAAAGGATGTTCCTGCAGTAGCTTTGAATACAATAAACTCTTGTAAGCTGCTTGTTCATATAAGCTTTGCCTTTATCATACAAAACTTGCATATCTCAGAGCCTCAGTGGCCGGCTTGTGTAAGCATAACTGTGATAGGTGGTCTCTTGCAGACAATTTATCCAGCATGATAATAATATCAGCTAGCATATAATGTTACAATACTGAACTAGCAGGTTACTGATTCCCAGATCTGCCTGGAACCTCCCCGTTAACCAAATCTGCTGCAGAACTAAAGGCTTTATACTTTTAAGTTACAATAGGAATCCAGCAAAAAACAAATGTCTGTGGCATAACAACAGATTACATGGAAAGCAAATCAACAGTAAACACACAATGCCTCATACGCGTTTCGTCATACCAAAAGAGGCATTGTGTGGTCACTGTTGGTTTGTTTTTCATCTTGTTTATGCCACGAGAAACACTTTTTTCCCATTGACATCATCACTTACTATTCTGCGGTGGGAGCACCCACAACAGCAGAGTTGGATATGTCTTCCTCACTTGTTCTGGGAAGCAACATTTTCTGAACTCACTGAAGAAGGGGCCAGTGGCAATCGGCACACTGGAGTGAGTAACAATAGTATCTACGCCAACTCCGGCACAAACAAACAAAGGACCAATAGGAAACAGCTACATAAACCCAGGCCACCCAGGTTAGAAATTCATACTTTGGGGGTTGGAAGAAAGATTAAATTCTGTATACACAAAGTATACTCCACAGTAGAGTTTCTTAAATTCAACCAGTTAAAGGGACATTATACCGTAATTTTTTCTCAGCTATAATTTTCCCCAATGATCCATTTTACCTGTTAGAATGTATTAAATAGTTTACAAATAGCTCCTTTAACTTTATTCTAGCATTTTAAATAGCTGATTTTGTCTGTTGTATCCTTACTTATACTGAAAGTTTCTATACTTAAAGGGACATGAAACCCAATTTTTTTCTTTCATGAATTAGCGAGAGCATGTAATTTAAAAAAACTTTCCAATGTATTTCTATTATATAATTTGTTTTGTTTTATTGGTATTCTTTGTTGAAAACCATATCTAGATAGGATCAGGAGCTGCTGATTGGTGGCTGCACATAAATGCCTCATGTTATTGGCTCACCAATTTGCATTGATGTTTCTTCAACAAAGGATAATGAGAGAATAAAGCAAATTAGATAATAGAATTTAACTGGAAAGTTGTTTAAAATTAAATGCTCTATCTGAATAATCTATCTGGTTTTGTGTCCCTTTAAGTATAGGCCATAGAGGAGCTGTGTGAATATAATCCGCAGCAGAATTTACAGTCCCAGTAGGAGGTAGGAGAGATAAATAATAAAATGTTAATTTTTAATTGTTCTCTCTAAGGGGTCAATTCTAAAAAATTTGCCGGCCGAGATTGATTTCCCAGTCCGAGACCTGCAGGGGCAGCCCTCGTGAAATACTATTTAAAAAGGGGCTGTCCCTGCGAATGGCGAGTTGTCTCCCATAGAAATAATGAGAGCTCTCTGCTTTGTAAACGTTCACAATGGAGGATCACAGGAAGAACCCGGCCTATGTTTAAACATTAATATTACGCCTAGTACAAATAAAATGACGCTGTTTTCAGTGCACTGCGCCTTAAACTCGCTGTTATTTTCGTATGCATATGGTTTCCTCTCAGAGTAATTAGTGTTTTGAGTATTTTGATAAAAATTTGTTACCTTTTAATTTGCGAGAACTAAACTGCAAGATCTGTAGGGTGGAAATATTTACAGAATTACGCTTGGATATGAAACACTTTTATATTCGCCTATGTTCAGCCTATTTTATGAAGAAGAAAAAAATTACGCTTTGTATTTTGTACCTATAAGTACGATTTTTTTTGTATTTTTTGCACATACAGTGGACCTGAATTATGATTTATACTCTGCATATTTAATACAATTTATTCCTGTACAAATTTTGCATTTTTGCTAGAAATACAATTTTTAATGCACCTTAACAATACAATTTTTTTCCAGTGTATATTTGTGTGAATGGTTCAATTATTTATTTTATATTATTTTTAAATTACGATTTTCATTGTGTACTTTGTAATGTTTGTATCTCCTTCCTATACGTATTTGCTGTATATGCCCCTTGGTGAGAGACCCTGTTTTCAGGGTAAAAAGTGGCTTTAGATAATTCCACCAGGGAAATAGAAGTGCTGGCAGCATTCTTATAGAATATCACCAGCCCAGAGAGCTTTAGATAATTCCACCAGGGAAATAGGATTACTGGCAGCATCTTATAGAGTCTCACCAGCCCAAAGAGATTTCGATAATTCCACCAGGGAAATAGAAGTGCTGGCAGCATTCTTATAGAATATCACCAGCCCAGAGAGCTTTAGATAATTCCACCAGGGAAATAGAAGTACTGGCAGCATTCTTATAGAGTCTCACCAGCCCAGAGAGCTTTAGATAATTCCACCAGGGAAGTAGAAGTACTGGCAGCATTCTTATAGAATATCACCAGCCCAGAGAGCTTTAGATAATTCCACCAGGGAAATAGAAGTGCTGGCAGCATTCTTATAGAATATCACCAGCCCAGAGAGCTTTAGATAATTCCACCAGGGAAATAGAAGTGCTGGCAGCATTCTTATAGAATATCACCAGCCCAGAGAGCTTTAGATAATTCCACCAGGGAAATAGAAGTGCTGGCAGCATTCTTATAGAATATCACCAGCCCAGAGAGCTTTAGATAATTCCACCAGGGAAATAGAAGTGCTGGCAGCATTCTTATAGAGTCTCACCAGCCCAGAGAGCTTTAGATAATTCCACCAGGGAAATAGAAGTACTGGCAGCATTCATATAGAATCTCACCAGCCCAGATAGCTTTAGATAATTCCACCAGGGAAATAGAAGTACTGGCACCATTCTTATAGAATCTCACCAGCCTAGAGAGCTTTAGATAATTCCACCAGGGAAATAGAAGTGCTGGCACCATTCTTATAGAATCTCACCAGCCCAGAGAGCTTTAGATAATTCCACCAGGGAAATAGAAGTACTGGCAGCATTCTTATAGAATCTCACCAGCACAGAGACCTTTAGATAATTCCACCAGGGAAATAGAAGTGCTGGCACCATTCTTATAGAATCTCACCAGCCCAAAGAGCTTTAGATAATTCCACCAGGGAAATAGAAGTACTGGCAGCATTCTTATAGAGTCTCACCAGCCCAGAGAGCTTTAGATAATTCCACCAGGGAAATAGAAGTACTGGCAGCATTCTTATAGAATCTCACCAGCCCAGAGAGCTTTAGATAATTCCACCAGGGAAATAGAAGTACTGGCACCATTCTTATAGAATCTCACCAGCCCAGAGAGCTTTAGATAATTCCACCAGGGAAATAGAAGTGCTGGCACCATTCTTATAGAATCTCACCAGCCCAGAGAGCTTTAGATAATTCCACCAGGGAAATAGAAGTACTGGCAGCATTCTTATAGAATCTCACCAGCCCAAAGAGCTTTAGATAATTCCACCAGGGAAATAGAAGTACTGGCAGCATCTTATAGAATCTCACCAGCCCAGAGAGCTTTAGATAATTCCACCAGGGAAATAGAAGTACTGGCAGCATCTTATAGAATCTCACCAGCCCAGAGAGCTTTAGATAATTCCACCAGGGAAATAGAAGTACTGGCAGCATCTTATAGAGTCTCACCAGCCCAGAGAGCTTTAGATAATTCCACCAGGGAAATAGAAGTACTGGCAGCATTCTTATAGAATATCACCAGCCCAGAGAGCTTTAGATAATTCCACCAGGGAAATAGAAGTACTGGCAGCATTCTTATAGAATCTCACCAGCCCAGAGAGCTTTAGATAATTCCACCAGGGAAATAGAAGTACTGGCAGCATTCTTATAGAATCTCACCAGCCCAAAGAGCTTTAGATAATTCCACCAGGGAAATAGAAGTGCTGGCAGCATTCTTATAGAATCTCACCAGCCCAAAGAGCTTTAGATAATTCTACCAGGGAAATAGAAGTACCGGCAGCATTCTTATAGAATCTCACCAGCCCAGAGTCCTCTATAGAATAGAGCTCTAAGTATTTTTGATTTACAGACAGAGATAAAATAAAGAAGCAAGAGTGTTTACAGAAAGTGATAAAATAAAGAGATCTGATTTCCCTGCAAGCTCAAACTATTTTAATGGGTTGTGGGTTTTAAAGAGCAATACTATTTTGTGTATGAAAATAAACATAAATTAGCAATTTTATCAAACATTGTATAGTCTGTAGCTGGTATAATATAACAAGTCCTTGGCAAAACAATTTTTACTGCACACTGTCCCTTTAATTACAAAACTAGCTAGAATGAATGCTAAATAGAAGTTCCTTTCCTATATTGTTTTTTAAAGCCCTGGGGCCTGTGAGTCTGACACTCTATGGCAAACTACGACATGACACACATCACTTAGCTGTGGTCCTGTCTAACTACTTGTGATTTGTCCTATATATAAAACAGCACCATTTAAACGTGTTTATGTTTGTTTGCATTAAAAAAGATTAAAGCTGTTTATTAACATAATAAAAATGTTAAAATAGTCATTACCTTCTCCACACGCTTAGCCAAGCTATGGTTGATAAGTGCTGCATTTTATCATTTCATCCGATTAACATATCTCTAATTCTAGGGCTCGATCTCTGGGTTTAAAATTGATTTTTGCTAAATGATTATCATCAGAAGCAAAGTGTCCGGTCAGTAGAATCCAAGGGACCTACATCATTAAATGACAAAAGATGCGCTTAGATTTTATCTTTAAGAGGTCAAACAGTGCGACCAACATATTGATAGAAACATCTGTTACATGAGGCCTTAGATCAAGTGCTATCTGGTTTAAAACTTGCAGAATTATTTAGTTGTTAACCTAAAGCAGTAGATGATGCCTTTTATATTGTAATTGTATTTATATTGTATTACTCAGATGTTAACAGCCAATCACCAGCCATGTTCTGCTCATGAGCTGCTATTATCAGTGTTTTTTTTACTGATGTGTTTAACTGCTTTGCACAAATAACCAATTAGAGCACATAATCATTGCAGTAGAATGTCCCTTTAATTTAAATTGTATAATCTACATGAGCCTCAAATACCACTGCTTCAAGTTGTCAGGCTCTAGCAACTTTATTTATGTCTCCTCCCACAGGTCTTTGTTGTCCTCAGATCTCAAGTATTTTTTTCCCTCAGTGCTTGTAATGGTGAGAAACTGAGCGTCACGTCACTCCTTGCAATCTATGAAGTGGAATCTGTTCGGAAAAAAGCACTGGAACACAATAATGTACAAGATGTTAGATGCTAGAAGCCAAGAGGAGACAGATTTTCCGTAGATCAAAAACAATGTTATACATATTATACTGGCATGTAACAATCCTGTTCTACAGAAGAAACATAATGGTATATATACTATACTGATATATAATAATCCTGTTCTACAGAGTAAACATAATGTTATATATATTATACTGGCATGTAACAATCCTGTTCTACAGAAGAAACATAATGTTATATATATTATACTGGCATGTAACAATCCTGTTCTACAGAAGAAACATAATGTTATATATATTATACTGGCATGTAACAATCCTGTTATACAGAAGAAAAACAATGTTATATATAATATATTGGCATGTAACAATCCTGTTCTACAGAAGAAAACAATGTTATATATTATACTGGCATGTAACAATCCTGTTCTACAGAAGAAACATAATGTTATATATAATATATTGGCATGTAACAATCCTGTTCTACAGAAGAAAACAATGTTATATATTATACTGGCATGTAACAATCCTGTTCTACAGAAGAAACATAATGTTATATATATTATACTGGCATGTAACAATCCTGTTCTACAGAAGAAAAACAATGTTATATATATTATACTGGCATGTAACAATCCTGTTATACAGAAGAAAACAATGTTATACATATTATACTGGCATGTAACAATCCTGTTCTACAGAAGAAACATAATGTTATATATATTATACTGGCATGTAACAATCCTGTTCTACAGAAGAAAAACAATGTTATATATATTATACTGACATGTAACAATCCTGTTCTACAGAAGAAAAGCAATGTTGTATATATTATACTGGCATGTAACAATCCTGTTCTACAGAAGAAAAGCAATGTTATATATATTATACTGGCATGTAACAATCCTGTTCTACAGAAGAAAAGCAATATTATATATATTATACTGGCATGTAACAATCCTGTTCTACAGAAGAAACATAATGTTATATATATTATACTGGCATGTAACAATCCTGTTCTACAGAGTAAACATAATGTTATATATATTATACTGGCATGTAACAATCCTGTTCTACAGAAGAAACATAATGTTATATATATTATACTGGCATGTAACAATCCTGTTATGCAGAAGAAACATAATGTTATATATATTATACTGGCATGTAACAATCCTGTTCTACAGAAGAAACATAATGTTATATATATTATACTGGCATGTAACAATCCTGTTCTACAGAAGAAACATAATGGTATATATACTATACTGATATATAATAATCCTGTTCTACAGAGTAAACATAATGTTATATATATTATACTGGCATGTAACAATCCTGTTCTACAGAAGAAACATAATGTTATATATATTATACTGGCATGTAACAATCCTGTTCTACAGAAGAAACATAATGTTATATATATTATACTGGCATGTAACAATCCTGTTCTACAGAAGAAACATAATGGTATATATACTATACTGATATATAATAATCCTGTTCTACAGAGTAAACATAATGTTATATATATTATACTGGCATGTAACAATCCTGTTCTACAGAAGAAACATAATGTTATATATATTATACTGGCATGTAACAATCCTGTTCTACAGAAGAAACATAATGGTATATATACTATACTGATATATAATAATCCTGTTCTACAGAGTAAACATAATGTTATATATATTATACTGGCATGTAACAATCCTGTTCTACAGAAGAAAAACAATGTTATATATATATTATACTGGCATGTAACAATCCTGATCTACAGAAGAAAAGCAATGTTATATATATTATACTGGCATGTAACAATCCTGTTCTACAGAAGAAAAGCAATGTTATATATATTATACTGACATGTAACAATCCTGTTCTACAGAAGAAAAGCAATGTTATATATATTATACTGGCATGTAACAATCCTGTTATACAGAAGAAACATAATGTTATATATATTATACTGGCATGTAACAATCCTGTTCTACAGAGTAAACATAATGTTATATATATTATACTGGCATGTAACAATCCTGTTCTACAGAAGAAACATAATGTTATATATATATTATACTGGCATGTAACAATCCTGTTCTACAGAAGAAAAACAATGTTATATATATTATACTGGCATGTAACAATCCTGTTATACAGAAGAAAAACAATGTTATATATATTATACTGGCATGTAACAATCCTGTTATACAGAAGAAACATAATGTTATATATATTATACTGGCATGTAACAATCATGTTCTACAGAAGAAACATAATGTTATATATATTATACTGGCATGTAACAATCCTGTTCTACAGAAGAAAAACAATGTTATATATATTATACTAGCATGTAACAATCCTGTTATACAGAAGAAACATAATGTTATATATATTATACTGGCATGTAACAATCCTGTTCTACAGAAGAAAAACAATGTTATATATATTATTCTGGCATGTAACAATCCTGTTCTACAGAAGAAAAACAATGTTATATATTATACTGGCATGTAACATTCCTGTTCTACAGAAGAAAAACAATGTTATATATATTATACTGGCATGTAACAATCCTGTTCTACAGAAGAAAAACAATGTTATATATATTATACTGGCATGTAACAATCCTGTTCTACAGAAGAAAAACAATGTTATATATATTATACTGGCATGTAACAATCCTGTTCTACAGAAGAAAAAAATGTTATATATATTATACTGGCATGTAACAATCCTGTTCTACAGAAGAAAAACAATGTTATATATAATATACTGGCATGTAACAATCCTGTTCTACAGAAGAAAAACAATGTTATATATATTATACTGGCATGTAACAATCCTGTTCTACAGAAGAAAAACAATGTTATATATAATATATTGGCATGTAACAATCCTGTTCTACAGAAGAAAACAATGTTATATATTATACTGGCATGTAACAATCCTGTTCTACAGAAGAAACATAATGTTATATATATTATACTGGCATGTAACAATCCTGTTCTACAGAAGAAAAACAATGTTATATATATTATACTGGCATGTAACAATCCTGTTATACAGAAGAAAACAATGTTATACATATTATACTGGCATGTAACAATCCTGTTCTACAGAAGAAACATAATGTTATATATATTATACTGGCATGTAACAATCCTGTTCTACAGAAGAAACATAATGTTATATATATTATACTGGCATGTAACAATCATGTTCTACAGAAGAAAAACAATGTTATATATATTATACTGGCATGTAACAATCCTGTTCTACAGAAGAAAAACAATGTTATATATATTATACTGACATGTAACAATCCTGTTCTACAGAAGAAAAGCAATGTTGTATATATTATACTGGCATGTAACAATCCTGTTCTACAGAAGAAAAGCAATGTTATATATATTATACTGGCATGTAACAATCCTGTTCTACAGAAGAAAAGCAATATTATATATATTATACTGGCATGTAACAATCCTGTTCTACAGAAGAAACATAATGTTATATATATTATACTGGCATGTAACAATCCTGTTCTACAGAAGAAACATAATGTTATATATATTATACTGGCATGTAACAATCATGTTCTACAGAAGAAAAACAATGTTATATATATTATACTGGCATGTAACAATCCTGTTCTACAGAAGAAAAACAATGTTATATATATTATACTGACATGTAACAATCCTGTTCTACAGAAGAAAAGCAATGTTGTATATATTATACTGGCATGTAACAATCCTGTTCTACAGAAGAAAAGCAATGTTATATATATTATACTGGCATGTAACAATCCTGTTCTACAGAAGAAAAGCAATATTATATATATTATACTGGCATGTAACAATCCTGTTCTACAGAAGAAACATAATGTTATATATATATTATACTGGCATGTAACAATCCTGTTCTACAGAGTAAACATAATGTTATATATATTATACTGGCATGTAACAATCCTGTTCTACACAAGAAAAACAATGTTAATATATATTATACTGGCATGTAACAATCCTATTATACAGAAGAAAAACAATGTTATATATATTATACTGGCATGTAACAATCCTGTTCTACAGAAGAAAAACAATGTTATATATATATTATACTGATAAATAATAATCCTGTTATACAGAAGAAAAACAATGTTATACATATTATACTGGCATGTAACAATCCTGTTCTACACAAGAAAAACAATGTTATATATAATATACTGGCATGTAACAATCCTGTTCTACAGAATAAACATAATGTTATATATACTATACTGATATATAATAATCCTGTTCTACAGAGTAAACATAATGTTATATATATTATACTGGCATGTAACAATCCTGTTCTACAGAAGAAAAACAATGGTATATATATATTATACTGGCATGTAACAATCCTGTTCTTCAGAAGAAAAACAATGTTACATATTATACTGGCATGTAACAACCCTGTTCTACAGATAAAAAAAAACCAATGTTATATATATTATACTGGCATGTAACAATCATGTTCTACAGAAGAAAAACAATGTTATATATATTATACTGGCATGTAACAATCATGTTCTACAGAAGAAAAACAATGTTATATATATTATACTGGCATGTAACAATCCTTTTCTACAGAACAAAAACAATGTTATATATATTATACTGGCATGTAACAATCATGTTCTACAGAAGAAAAACAATGTTATATATATTATACTGGCATGTAACAATCCTTTTCTACAGAACAAAAACAATGTTATATATATTATACTGGCATGTAACAATCCTGTTCTACAGATAAAAAAACAATGTTATATATTATACTGGCATGTAACAATCCTGTTCTACAGAAGAAAAACAATGTTATATATATTATACTGGCATGTAACAATCCTGTTCTACAGAAGAAAAACAATGTTATATATATTATGCTGGCATGTAACAATCCTGTTCTACAGAAGAAAAACAATGTTATATATATTATACTAGCATGTAACAATCCTGTTCTACAGAAGAAAAACAATGTTATATATATTATACTCGCATGTAACAATCATGTTCTACAGAAGAAAAACAATGTTATATATATTATACTGGCATGTAACAATCCTTTTCTACAGAACAAAAACAATGTTATATATATATTATACTGGCATGTAACAATCATGTTCTACAGAAGAAAAACAATGTTATATATATTATACTGGCATGTAACAATCCTTTTCTACAGAACAAAAACAATGTTATATATATTATACTGGCATGTAACAATCCTGTTCTACAGATAAAAAAAACAATGTTATATATTATACTGGCATGTAACAATCCTGTTCTACAGAAGAAAAAAAACATAATTTATGTAAGAACTTACCTGATAAATTAATTTCTTTCATATTGGCAAGAGTCCATGAGCTAGTGACGTATGGGATATACAATCCTACCAGGAGGGGCAGTTTCCCAAGCCTCAAAATGCCTATAAATACACCCCTCACCACACCCACAATTCAGTTTAACGAATAGCCAAGCAGTGGGGTGATAGAAAAAGGAGTAAAAAATCATCAATAAAAGGAACTGGAAATATAATTGTGCTTTATACAAAAAAACATAACCACCATAAAAAGGGTGGGTCTCATGGACTCTTGCCAATATGAAAGAAATTAATTTATCAGGTAAGTTCTTACATAAATTATGTTTTCTTTCATGTAATTGGCAAGAGTCCATGAGCTAGTGACGTATGGGATAGTAATACCCAAGATGTGGAACTTCACAGAAGAGTCACTAGAGAGGGAGGCATAAAATAAAAACAGCCATTTTCCGCTGAAAAAAATAAATCCACATAAAAAAAAAAAAAATAAGTTTTTCTCATAATTGAAAAGAAAAAAATTAAAACATAAGCAGAGGAATCAAACTGAAACAGCTGCCTGAAGAACTTTTCTACCAAAAACTGCTTCAAAAGAGGCAAATACATTAAAATGGTAGAATTTAGTAAATGTATGCAAAGAAGTCCAAGTCGCCGCTTTGCAAATCTGATCAACTGAAGCTTCATTCTTAAAAGCCCAAGAAGTGGAAACTGATCTAGTAGAATGAGCTGTAATTCTCTGATGCAGGGCCTGACCCGACTCCAAATAAGCCTGATGAATCAAAAGCTTTAAGCAAGATGCCAAGGAAATGGAAGAAGCTTTCTGACCTTTCCTAGAACCAGAAAAGACAAAAAATAGACTAGAAGTCTTCTTGAAATCTTTAGTAGCTTCAATATAATATTTCAAAGCTCTTACAACATCCAGAGAATGTAAAGATCTCTCCAAAGATTTCTTAGGATTAGGACAAGAGGGGACAACAATTTCGCTATTAATGTTGTTAGAATTCACAACTTTAGGTAAAAATTTAAATGAAGTTCGCAAAACTGCCTTATCTTGATCGAAAATCAGATAAGGAGACTCACAAGAAAGAGCAGATAATTCAGAAACTTTTCTAGCAGAAGAGATAGCCAAAAGGAACAACACTTTCCAATAAAGTAGTTTGATATCCAAAGAATGCATAGGCTCAAAAGGAGGAGCCTGTAAAGCCTTCAAAACCAAATTAAGACTCCAAGGAGGAGAGATTGATTTAATGACAGGCTTGATACGGACCAAAACGTGTACAAAACGGTGAATATCAGGAAGCTTAGCAATCTTTCTGCGAAATAAAACAGAGAGAGCAGAGATTTGTCCCTTCAAGGAACTTGCAGACAAACCTTTATCCAAACCATCCTGAAGGAATTGTAAAATTCTAGGAATTCTAAAAGAATGCCAGGAGAATTTATGAGAAGAACACCATGAAATATAAGTCTTCCAAATGCGATAATAAATCTTCCTAGAAACAGATTTATGAGCCTGTAACATAGTATCAATCACTGAGTCAGAGAAACCTCTATGACTAAGCACTAAGCATTCAATTTCCATACCTTCAAATTTAATGATTTGAGATCCTGATGGAAAAAAACGGACCTTGAGACAGAAGGTCTGGTCTTAAAGGAAGTGGCCAAGGTTGACAACTGGACATCCGGACAAGATCTGCATACCAGAACCTGTGAGGCCATGCTGGTGCTACTAGAAACACAAATGAATGTTCCATGATGATCTTGGAGATCACTCTTGGAAAAAGAACTAGAGGCGGGAAGACATAAGCAGGTTGGTAAAACCAAGGAACTGCTAATGCATCCACCGACTCCGCCTGAGGATCCCTGGACCTGGATAGGTACCTGGGAAGTCTCTTGTTTAGATGGGAAGCCATCAGATCTCTTTCTGGAAGACCCCACATCTGAACAATCTGAAAAAAACACATCTAGATAGAGCGACCACTCCCCCGGATGTAAAGTCTGACGGCTGAGATAATCTGCTTCCCAATTGTCTACACATGGGATATGTACAGCAGAAATTAGACGAGCTGGATTCCGCCCAAGAAAGTATCCAAGATACTTCTTTCATAGCTAGGGGGCTGTGAGTCCCACCCGATGATTGACATATGCCACAGTTGTGATATTGTCTGTCTGAAAACAAATGAACGGTTCTCTCTTCAACAGAGACCAAACCTGAAGAGCCCTGAAAATAGCACGGAGTTCTAAAATATTGATTGGTAACCTCGCCTCTTGAGATTTCCAAACCCCTTGTGCTGTCAGAGATCCCCAGACAGCTCCCCAACCTAAAAGACTTGCATCTGTTGTGATTACAGTCCAGGTTGGGTGAACAAAAGAGGCCCCTTGAATTATACAATGTTGATCTAACCACCAAGTCAGAGAAAGTTAAACATTGGGATTTAAGGATATTAATTCTGATATCTTTGTATAATCCCTGCACCATTGATTCAGCATACAAAGCTGGAGAGATCTCATATGAAAACGAGCAAAAGGGATCGCGTCCAATGCTGCAGTCATGAGACCTAAAACTTCCATGCACATAGCCACTGAAGGGAATGATTTAGACTGAAGATTCCGACAAGCTGAAACCAATTTTATTCGTCTCTTGTCTGTTAGATTCAGTGTCCATGTCTCTGTCTTTATCTGGAAACCTTAAAAGGTAACCCTTGTCTGAGGAATCAAGGAACTTTTTGGTAAATTGATCCTCCAACCATGTCTTTGAAGAAACAACACTAGTTGATTTGTGTGAGATTTGGCAGAATGTAAAGACTGAGCTAGTACCAAGATATCATCCAAATAAGGAAACACCACAATACCCTGTTCTCTGATTACAGAAAGTAGGGCACCGAGAACCTTTGAAAAGATTCTTGGAGCTGTCACTAGGCCAAATGGAAGAGCGACAAATTGGTAATGCTTGTCTAGAAAAGAGAATCTCAGAAACCGATAGTGGTCTGGATGAATCAGAAAATGAAGATATGCATCCTGTAAGTCTACCATGGACATATAATGACCTTGCTGAACAAAAGGCAGATTAGTCCTTATAGTCACTATTTTGAAAGTTGGCACTCTTACAAAACGGTTCAAAATTTTCAGATCCAGAACTGGCCTGAATGAATTTTCTTTCTTTGGGACAATGAATAAATTTGAATAAAACCCCAGACCCTGTTCCTGAAACGGAACTGGCATAATTACCCTTGAAAGCTCTAGATCTGAAACACACTTCAGAAAAGCCTGAGCCTTCACTGGATTTGCTGGAACAAGTGAGAGAAAAAAATATTCTCACAGGAGGTCTTACTCTAAATCTTATTCGATACCCTTGAGAGACAATGCTCTGAATCCATTGATTTTGGACAGAATCTGCCCAAATGTTTTGGAAAAATTTTAATCTGCCCCCCACCAGCTGAGCTGGAATGAAAGCTGCACCTTCATGCAGATTTGGGGGCTGGATTTGGTTTATTAAAAGGATTGGATTTATTCCAACTTGAAGAAGGTTTCCAATTGGAACCAGATTCTTTGGGGGAAGGATTTGCTTTCTGTTCCTTATTCTGTCGAAAAGAACGAAAACTATTAGAAGCTTTAGATTTACCCTTAGATCTTTTATCCTGAGGTAAAAAACTTCCTTCCCCCAGTAACAATTGAAATAATTGAATCCAACTGAGAACCAAATAAATTGTTACCTTGGAAAGAAAGAGATAGTAATCTAGATTTAGATACCATGTCAGCATTCCAATATTTGAGCCACAAAGCTCTTCTAGCTAAAATAGCTAAATACATAGATTTAACATCAATTTTGATTATATCAAAAATAGCATCACAGATAAAATGATTAGCATGTTGAAGTAAGCAAACAATGCTAGACAAATCAGGATCAGTTTCCTGCTGCGCTAAGCTTTCCAACCAAAAGGTTGATGCAGCTGCAACATCAGCCATAGAAATGGCAGGCCTGAGAAGATAGCCAGAATGTAAATATGCTTTCCTTAGATACAATTCAAGTTTCCTATCTAAAGGGTCCTTAAAGGAAGTACTATCTTCCATAGGGATAGTAGTACATTTGGCAAGAGTAGAAATAGCCCCATCAACTTTAGGGATTTTCCCCCAAAACTCCAATCTGATTGCTGGCAAAGGATACAACTTTTTAAAGCTAGATGAAGGAATAAAAGAAGTACCAGGCCTATTCCATTCCTTTGAAATCATATCAGAAATAGCATCAGGAACTGGAAAAACTTCTGTAGTAACCACAGGAGGTCCTCAATATCCAAAGTAATCAACACCTCTTTTAACAAGGAACAAATATACTCCATCTTAAAGAGATAAGTACATTTGTCAGTGTCAATATCTGATCAGTATGTTGTCGGTCATTTGAAATTTCATCAACTTTATGAGAAGTTTTAAAAGACCTTTTACGTTTATTAGAAGGCGGAATAGCAGACAAAGCCTTCTGAATGGCATCAGCAATAAAATCTTTTATATTCACAGGGATATCATGTACATTAGATGTTGAAGGAACAACAGGCATTGTACTAGTACTGATGGATAAATTCTCTGCATGTAAAAGCTTATCATGACAACTATTACATACTACAGCTGGAGATATAGGGGTCCATCCGATAAAAATCGTCGCCCGCAAAAGCCAGCGACGCCAAGATTTACGCTGGTTTGGTATCCTATATACGGCGTAACCTAGAAGTTACGCGCGTATATTTCTGCTGTCGCCCGTAGTTTTTTGGGCTATAGCAGGTATACCAAACCAGCGCAGTTTGGTATCCAATATGCAGCGTAAGGACTTACTTGGCGAAAATGGAGAAAACTTACTCCATTTTCACCTCGCCACAAAAAGCAGCCGTAAGAAGCCTTACGCTGACTATTGGAGCCCCGTAACTCCCTAAACTGGCTGCTAAAATAAAACTAACACCTAACGCATGCGCAATGTCTATCTCCCTGTCAACCGCAATCTTCTAAAATAAACCTAACACCTAACGCATGCGCAATGTCTATCTACCTGTCAACCGCGATCCCCCCCCCCGAAATCCCTAATAAAGTTATTAACCCCTAAACCGCCGCTCCTGGACCCTGCCGCCATCTACATAAACTAACCCCCTACTGTGAGCCCCTAAAACCGCCGCCATCTACCTTATCTATCCCCTAATCTGACCCCTTACACCGCCGCCACCTATATAAAAATTATTAACCCCTAATCTAATCCCCCTATACCGCCGCCAGCTATATTAATATTATTAACCCCTAATGTAAGCCCCTTACACTGCCGCCATCTCTATTAAAATGATTAACCCCTAATTTAATCTACCTACCCCGCCGCCAGCTATATTATCTATATTAACCCTAAGTATATTATAGTTAATATAGGTATTACATTATATATATTAACTATATTAACCCTAATTATATTAGGGTTAATATAGTTAATATAGTTACTATAGTATTTATATTAACTATATTAACTCTATCTAACCCTAACACCCCTAACTAAATTTATATTAAATTAATCTAATTAATTTATAAACTAAAATATTCCTATTTAAATCTATATACTTACCTATAAAATAAACCCTAAGATAGCTACAATATAATTAATAATTACATTGTAGCTATGTTAGGTTTAATATTTATTTTACAGGTAAATTGTTAATTATTTTAACTAGGTATAATAGCTATTAAATAGTTATTAACTATTTAATATCTACCTAGTTAAAATAATTACCCAATTACCTGTAAAATAAATACTAACCTAAGTTACAAATACACCTACACTATCAATAAATGAAATAAACTACAAAAATCTATCTAAAAATACAATTAAATTAACTAAACTAAATTACAAAAACAAACAAACACTAAATTACAAAAAATAAAAAAAAATTACAAGATTTTTAAGCTAATTACACCTATTCTAAGCCCCCTAATAAAATAATAAACCCCCAAAATAAAAAAAATTCCCTGCCCTATTCTAAATTAAAAAAAGTTCAAAGCTCTTTACCTTACCAGCCCTTAAAAGGGCCTTTTGTGGGGCATGCCCCAAAGAATTCAGCTCTTTTGCATACAAATACAATACCCCCCCCATTACAACCCACCACCCACATACCCCTATTCTAAAACCACCCAAACCCCCCTAAAAAAGCCTAACACTACCCCCCTGAAGATCTCCCTACCTTGTCTTCACCACACCGGGCCGAACTCCTGATCCGATCCGGGCGATGTCTTCCTCCAAGCGGCAAAGAAGAATTCTTCCTCCGCCGATGTCTTCCTCCAAGCGGCAAAGAAGAATTCTTCCTCCGGCGACGTCTTCCTCCAAGCGGCAGCAAAGTCTTCATTCTTCCGGCGGCATCTTCAATCTTCTTTCTTCGCTCCGCCACCGCGGAGCATCCATCCCGGCCGACGACTGAACGACGAATGAGGTACCTTTAAATGACGTCATCCAAGATGGCGTCCGCCGAATTCCGATTGGCTGATAGGATTCTATCAGCCAATCGGAATTAAGTTAGAAAAATCTGATTGGCTGATTGAATCAGCCAATCAGATTCAAGTTCAATCCGATTGGCTGATCCAATCAGCCAATCAGATTGAGCTCGCATTCTATTGGCTGATCGGAACAGCCAATAGAATGCGAGCTCAATCTGATTGGCTGATTGGATCAGCCAATCGGATTGAACTTGAATCTCATTGGCTGATTCAATCAGCCAATCAGATTTTTCTAACTTAATTCCGATTGGCTGATAGAATCCTATCAGCCAATCGGAATTCGGCGGACGCCATCTTGGATGACGTCATTTAAAGGTACCTCATTCGTCGTTCAGTCGTCGGCCGGGATGGATGCTCCGCGGTGGCGGAGCGAAGAAAGAAGATTGAAGATGCCGCCGGAAGAATGAAGACTTTGCTGCCGCTTGGAGGAAGACGTCGCCGGAGGAAGAATTCTTCTTTGCCGCTTGGAGGAAGACATCGCCGGAGAAAGAATTCTTCTTTGCCGCTTGGAGGAAGACATCGCCCGGATCGGATCAGGAGTTTGGCCCGGTGTGGTGAAGACAAGGTAGGGAGATCTTCAGGGGGGTAGTGTTAGGCTTTTTTAAGGGGGGTTTGGGTGGTTTTAGAATAGGGGTATGTGGGTGGTGGGTTGTAATGGGGGGGGGGGTATTGTATTTGTATGCAAAAGAGCTGAATTCTTTGGGGCATGCCCCACAAAAGGCCCTTTTAAGGGCTGGTAAGGTAAAGAGCTTTGAACTTTTTTTAATTTAGAATAGGGCAGGGAATTTTTTTTATTTTGGGGGTTTATTATTTTATTAGGGGGCTTAGAATAGGTGTAATTAGCTTAAAAATCTTGTAATCTTTTTTTTATTTTTTGTAATTTAGTGTTTGTTTTTTTTTGTAATTTAGTTTAGTTAATTTAATTGTATTTTTTGATAGATGTTTGTAGTTTATTTAATTTATTGATAGTGTAGGTATATTTGTAACTTAGGTTAGTATTTATTTTACAGGTAATTGGGTAATTATTTTAACTAGGTAGCTATTAAATAGGTAATAACTATTTAATAGCTATTATACCTAGTTAAAATAATTAACAATTTACCTGTAAAATAAATATTAACCCTAACATAGCTACAATGTAATTATTAATTATATTGTAGCTATCTTAGGGTTTATTTTATAGGTAAGTATTTAGATTTAAATAGGAATATTTTAGTTTATAAATGAATTAGATTAATTTAATATAAATTTTAGTTAGGGGTGTTAGGGTTAGATAGAGTTAATATAGTTAATATAAATACTATAGTAACTATATTAACTATATTAACCCTAATATAATTAGGGTTAATATAGTTAATATATATAATGTAATACCTATATTAACTATAATATACTTAGGGTTAATATAGATAATATAGCTGGCGGCGGGGTAGGTAGATTAAATTAGGGGTTAATCATTTTAATAGAGATGGCGGCGGTGTTAGGGGCTTACATTAGGGGTTAATAATTTTAATATAGATGGCGGCGGTGTTAGGGGCTCACTTTAGGGGGTTATAGATATAATATAGATGGCGGCGGGGTACGGGAGCGACGGTTTAGGGGTTAATAACTTTATTAGGTTGCGGCGGGGTACGGGAGCGGCGGTTTAGGGGTTAATACATATTTTATTGTTAGGATAGTGAGGGGGGATAGCGGATAGAGGGTTAGACGTGTCGGGCTATGTTAGGGAGGCGTGTTAGACGTGTCGGGCTATGCTTAGGAGGCGTGTTAGACAGTGCGGGTGATTTAGACTTTAGTCAGGTTTTATAGGAGCCAGCAGTTTCTAACGTGGCGCAAGTCACTGGCGACTCCAAAAATCTGTACTTACGCAGATTTCTGGACATCGCTGGTTTGTGAGACTTGCGCCACTTTAGCAAGTGACGGCGCCGCATATTGGATGGCTCGAGTTGCGAGCTGAAACTGCGGGCGACGTGGGTTCCCTTGCTTGCGCCGCAAACTGCGATCTATATCGGATCGCGCCCCATAATCTCCGCTAATTTACAACAGATACACTTAGCTTTGGTAGAACTGTTATCAGGCAGCAGGGATCCAACAGTGGTTTCTGAGACAGGATCAGATTGAGACATCTTGCAAATGTAAGAGAAAAAACAACATATAAAGCAAAAATATAAGTTTCCTTATATGGCAGTTTCAGGAATGGGAAAAAAATGCAAACAGCATAGCCCTCTGAGCATAGAAAAAGGCAAGAGGCATATAGGAACTGGGGTTTAAATAATTAAATGATTTGGCGCCAAGTATGACAGACAACGCAAAATGAAATATTTTTGGCACTAACAACATTCAGAAATGACGCAACTTGCACCATGGCAGACGCAACCTTGCAAGGAAACCCGGCGTCAACTAAGACGGCGGAAATGATTAATTTGCGTCACCGAACGTACCTTCGCACCAAAAAATTCTCGCGCCAAGAATGATGCAATAAACAAAAGCATTTTGCAACCTCACGAGCCTAATTTTGCCCATGAAAATTAATGAACAAGCAGTCAATTTGAAGACAGACTATACCCAAGGTAAGAAACAATAACTTCCTAAATATGTTTTCCCAATTTTGAAACTGATAGTCTGCAAAAGGAAATATACATAAACCTGACTCATGGCAAATATAAGTACAATACATAGATTTAAAACTTTATATTAATACATAAAGCGCCAAACCATAGCTGAGAGTGTCTTAAGTAATGAAAACATACTTACCGAAAGACACCCATCCACATATAGCAGATAACCAAACCAGTACTGAAACAGTAACAGTAGAGGTAATGGAATATGAGAGTATATCGTCGATCTGAAAAGGGAGGTAGGAGATGAATCTCTACGACCAATAACAGAGAACCTTTAAAAAGATTTCCCGTGAAGAAAACCATTGCATTCAATAGGTGATACTCCCTTCACATCCCTCTGACAAACACTGTACTCTGAGAGGAATAAGGCTTCAAAATGCTGAGAAGCGCATATCACAAAAGAAAATCAAGCACAAACTTACTTCACCACTTCCATAGGGGGCAAAGTTTGTAAAACTGATTTGTGGGTGTGGTGAGGGGTGTATTTATAGGCATTTTGAGGTTTGGTAAACTTTGCCCCTCCTGGTAGGATTGTATATCCCATACGTCACTAGCTCATGGACTCTTGGCAACTAAATGAAAGAAACAATGTTATATATATTATACTGGCATGTAACAATCCTGTTCTACAGAAGAAAAACAATGTTATATATATTATACTGGCATGTAACAATCCTGTTCTACAGAAGAAAAACAATGTTATATATATATTATACTGGCATGTAACAATCCTGTTCTACAGAAGAAACATAATGTTATATATATTATACTGGCATGTAACAATCCTGTTCTACAGAAGAAACCAATGTTATATATTATACTGGCATGTAACAATCCTGTTCTACAGAAGAAAAACAATGTTATATATATTATACTGGCATGTAACAATCCTGTTCTACAGAAGAAAACAATGTTATATATATTATACTGGCATGTAACAATCCTATTCTACAGAAGAAAACAATGTTATATATTATACTGGCATGTAACAATCCTGTTATACAGAAGAAAACAATGTTATATATTATACTGGCATGTAACAATCCTGTTCTACAGAAGAAAACAATGTTATATATTATACTGGCATGTAACAATCCTGTTCTACAGAAGAAAAACAATGTTATACATATTATACTGGCATGTAACAATCCTGTTCTACAGAAGAAAAACAATGTTATATATTATACTGGCATGTAACAATCCTGTTCTACAGAAGAAACATAATGTTATATATATTATACTGGCATGTAACAATCCTGTTATACAGAAGAAAAACAATGTTATACATATTATACTGGCATGTAACAATCCTGTTCTACAGAAGAAAAACAATGTTATATATATTATACTGGCATGTAACAATCCTGTTCTACAGAAGAAAAACAATGTTATATATATATTATACTGGCATGTAACAATCCTGTTCTACAGAAGAAACATAATGTTATATATATTATACTGGCATGTAACAATCCTGTTCTACAGAAGAAACCAATGTTATATATTATACTGGCATGTAACAATCCTGTTCTACAGAAGAAAAACAATGTTATATATATTATACTGGCATGTAACAATCCTATTCTACAGAAGAAAACAATGTTATATATTATACTGGCATGTAACAATCCTGTTATACAGAAGAAAACAATGTTATATATTATACTGGCATGTAACAATCCTGTTCTACAGAAGAAAAACAATGTTATATATTATACTGGCATGTAACAATCCTGTTCTACAGAAGAAAAACAATGTTATACATATTATACTGGCATGTAACAATCCTGTTCTACAGAAGAAAAACAATGTTATATATATTATGCTGGAATGTAACAATCCTGTTCTACAGAAGAAAAACAATGTTATATATATTATACTGGCATGTAACAATCCTGTTCTACAGAAGAAACATAATGTTATATATATTATACTGGCATGTAACAATCCTGTTCTACAGAAGAAACCAATGTTATATATTATACTGGCATGTAACAATCCTGTTCTACAGAAGAAAAACAATGTTATATATATTATACTGGCATGTAACAATCCTGTTCTACAGAAGAAAACAATGTTATATATATTATACTGGCATGTAACAATCCTATTCTACAGAAGAAAACAATGTTATATATTATACTGGCATGTAACAATCCTGTTATACAGAAGAAAACAATGTTATATATTATACTGGCATGTAACAATCCTGTTCTACAGAAGAAAACAATGTTATATATTATACTGGCATGTAACAATCCTGTTCTACAGAAGAAAAACAATGTTATACATATTATACTGGCATGTAACAATCCTGTTCTACAGAAGAAAAACAATGTTATATATTATACTGGCATGTAACAATCCTGTTCTACAGAAGAAACATAATGTTATATATATTATACTGGCATGTAACAATCCTGTTATACAGAAGAAAAACAATGTTATACATATTATACTGGCATGTAACAATCCTGTTCTACAGAAGAAAAACAATGTTATATATATTATACTGGCATGTAACAATCCTGTTCTACAGAAGAAAAACAATGTTATATATATATTATACTGGCATGTAACAATCCTGTTCTACAGAAGAAACATAATGTTATATATATTATACTGGCATGTAACAATCCTGTTCTACAGAAGAAACCAATGTTATATATTATACTGGCATGTAACAATCCTGTTCTACAGAAGAAAAACAATGTTATATATATTATACTGGCATGTAACAATCCTATTCTACAGAAGAAAACAATGTTATATATTATACTGGCATGTAACAATCCTGTTATACAGAAGAAAACAATGTTATATATTATACTGGCATGTAACAATCCTGTTCTACAGAAGAAAAACAATGTTATATATTATACTGGCATGTAACAATCCTGTTCTACAGAAGAAAAACAATGTTATACATATTATACTGGCATGTAACAATCCTGTTCTACAGAAGAAAAACAATGTTATATATATTATGCTGGAATGTAACAATCCTGTTCTACAGAAGAAAAACAATGTTATATATATTATACTGGCATGTAACAATCCTGTTCTACAGAAGAAAAAAATGTTATATATATTATACTGGCATGTAACAATCCTGTTCTACAGAAGAAAAACAATGTTATATATAATATACTGGCATGTAACAATCCTGTTCTACAGAAGAAAAACAATGTTATATATATTATGCTGGCATGTAACAATCCTGTTCTACGGAAGAAACATAATGTTATATATATATTATACTGGCATGTAACAATCCTGTTCTACAGAAGAAAAAACAATGTTATTATATATTATACTGACATGTAACAATCCTGTTCTACAGAAGAAAAACAATGTTATATATTATGCTGGCATGTAACAATCCTGTTCTACAGAAGAAACATAATGTTATATATATATTATACTGGCATGTAACAATCCTGTTCTACAGAAGAAACATAATGTTATACATATTATACTGGCATGTAACAATCCTGCTCTACAGAAGAAAACAATGTTATATATTATACTGGCATGTAAAAATCCTGTTCTACAGAAGAAAACAATGTTATATATTATACTGGCATGTAACAATCCTGCTCTACAGAAGAAAACAATGTTATATATTATACTGGCATGTAAAAATCCTGTTCTACAGAAGAAAACAATGTTATATATTATACTGGCATGTAACAATCCTGTTCTACAGAAGAAAAACAATGTTATATATAATATACTGGCATGTAACAATCCTGTTCTACAGAAGAAAAACAATGTTATATATATTATACTGGCATGTAACAATCCTGTTATACAGAAGAAAAACAATGTTATACATATTATACTGGCATGTAACAATCCTGTTCTACAGAAGAAACATAATGTTATATATATTATACTGGCATGTAACATTCCTGTTCTACAGAAGAAAACAATGTTATATATAATATACTGGCATGTAACAATCCTGTTCTACAGAAGAAAACAATGTTATATATTATACTGGCATGTAACAATCCTGTTCTACAGAAGAAAACAATGTTATGTATTATACTGGCATGTAACAATCCTGTTCTACAGAAGAAAAGCAATGTTATATATAATATACTGGCATGTAACAATCCTGTTCTACAGAAGAAAAACAATGTTATATATAATATACTGGCATGTAACAATCCTGTTCTACAGAAGAAAAACAATGTTATATATAATATACTGGCATGTAACAATCCTGTTCTACAGAAGAAAAACAATGTTATATATAATATACTGGCATGTAACAATCCTGTTCTACAGAAGAAAAACAATGTTATATATATTATACTGGCATGTAACAATCCTGTTATAAAGAAGAAAAACAATGTTATACATATTATACTGGCATGTAACAATCCTACAGAAGAAACATAATGTTATATATATTATACTGGCATGTAACATTCCTGTTCTACAGAAGAAAACAATGTTATATATATATATTATACTGGCATGTAACAATCCTGTTCTACAGAAGAAAAACAATGTTATATATATATATTATACTGGCATGTAACAATCATGTTCTACAGAAGAAAAACAATGTTATACATATTATACTGGCATGTAACAATCCTGTTCTACAGAAGAAAACAATGTTATATATTATACTGGCATGTAACAATCCTGTTCTACAGAAGAAAACAATGTTATATATTATACTGGCATGTAACAATCCTGTTATACAGAAGAAAACAATGTTATATATTATACTGGCATGTAACAATCCTGTTCTACAGAAGAAAACTATGTTATACAGGGAGTGCAGAATTATTAGGCAAATGAGTATTTTGACCACATCATCCTCTTTATGCATATTGTCTTACTCCAAGCTGTATAGGCTCGAAAGCCTACTACCAATTAAGCATATTAGGTGATGTGCATCTCTGTAATGAGAAGGGGTGTGGTCTAATGACATCAACACCCTATATCAGGTGTGCATAATTATTAGGCAACTTCCTTTCCTTTGGCAAAATGGGTCAAAAGAAGGACTTGACAGGCTCAGAAAAGTCAAAAATAGTGAGATATCTTGCAGAGGGATGCAGCACTCTTAAAATTGCAAAGCTTCTGAAGCGTGATCATCGAACAATCAAGCGTTTCATTCAAAATAGTCAACAGGGTCGCAAGAAGCGTGTGGAAAAACCAAGGTGCAAAATAACTGCCCATGAACTGAGAAAAGTCAAGCGTGCAGCTGCCAAGATGCCACTTGCCACCAGTTTGGCCATATTTCAGAGCTGCAACATCACTGGAGTGCCCAAAAGCACAAGGTGTGCAATACTCAGAGACATGGCCAAGGTAAGAAAGGCTGAAAGACGACCACCACTGAACAAGACACACAAGCTGAAACGTCAAGACTGGGCCAAGAAATATCTCAAGACTGATTTTTCTAAGGTTATATGGACTGATGAAATGAGAGTGAGTCTTGATGGGCCAGATGGATGGGCCCGTGGCTGGATTGGTAAAGGGCAGAGAGCTCCAGTCCGACTCAGACGCCAGCAAGGTGGAGGTGGAGTACTGGTTTGGGCTGGTATCATCAAAGATGAGCTTGTGGGGCCTTTTCGGGTTGAGGATGGAGTCAAGCTCAACTCCCAGTCCTACTGCCAGTTTCTGGAAGACACCTTCTTCAAGCAGTGGTACAGGGAGAAGTCTGCATCCTTCAAGAAAAACATGATTTTCATGCAGGACAATGCTCCATCACACGCGTCCAAGTACTCCACAGCGTGGCTGGCAAGAAAGGGTATAAAAGAAGAAAATCTAATGACATGGCCTCCTTGTTCACCTGATCTGAACCCCATTGAGAACCTGTGGTCCATCATCAAATGTGAGATTTACAAGGAGGGAAAACAGTACACCTCTCTGAACAGTGTCTGGGAGGCTGTGGTTGCTGCTGCACGCAATGTTGATGGTGAACAGATCAAAACACTGACAGAATCCATGGATGGCAGGCTTTTGAGTGTCCTTGCAAAGAAAGGTGGCTATATTGGTCACTGATTTGTTTTTGTTTTGTTTTTGAATGTCAGAAATGTATATTTGTGAATGTTGAGATGTTATATTGGTTTCACTGGTAAAAATAAATAATTGAAATGGGTATATATTTGTTTTTTGTTAAGTTGCCTAATAATTATGCACAGTAATAGTCACCTGCACACACAGATATCCCCCTAAAATAGCTATAACTAAAAACAAACTAAAAACTACTTCCAAAACTATTCAGCTTTGATATTAATGAGTTTTTTGGGTTCATTGAGAACATGGTTGTTGTTCAATAATAAAATTAATCCTCAAAAATACAACTTGCCTAATAATTCTGCACTCCCTGTATATTATACTGGCATGTAACAATCCTGTTCTACAGAAGAAAAACAATGTTATATATATTATGCTGGCATGTAACAATCCTGTTCTACAGAAGAAAAACAATGTTATATATTATGCTGGCATGTAACAATCCTGTTCTACAGAAGAAACATAATGTTATATATATTATGCTGGCATGTAACAATCCTGTTCTAGAGAAGAAAACAATGTTATATATATTATACTGGCATGTAACAATCCTGTTCTACAGAAGAAAACAATGTTATATATATTATACTGGCATGTAACAATCCTGTTCTACAGAAGAAACATAATGTTATATATATTATACTGGCATGTAACAATCCTGTTCTAGAGAAGAAAACAATGTTATATATATTATACTGGCATGTAACAATCCTGTTATACAGAAGAAAACAATGTTATATATATATTATACTGGCATGTAACAATCCTGTTCTACAGAAGAAAACAATGTTATATATATTATACTGGCATGTAACAATCCTGTTCTACAGAAGAAAAACAATGTTATATATATTATACTGGCATGTAACAATCCTGTTCTACAGAAGAAAAACAATGTTATATATATTTTATACTGGCATGTAACAATCCTGTTCTACAGACAAACTCAGGAACATACTACCACCCGGCAATCTGAGGACTCAAATATCTTAAAGGGATAGAAAGCTCAACGTGAAATATGCATGGGTTCATTTCAATTTTAAACAGAATCATTTTCATAGTATACTTCCATTAGCAAAACTGCTTCTTGTAAAAATAACCGTTTTCAGAGGCATATGCACATATGCTGTGAGGGCTGTGTGCTAGTATTCATGCTCAGATAGCTGGCAATGGTGTGAATTCTGCCTGTGAAGACTTTCATCATACACACTAATGCTGACTAGGGGCCAATTTACCAAAGTGCAAGCGAACATGATACGATGTAGCATATTATGTCCGCCGCACATCTGATGAACTGCTTGTGCAATGCCGCCTTCTGCAGATTTGTGGCGAATCGGCCACTAGCAGGGGGTGTCAATCAGCCCGATCGGGCGGATTGAAGACTGCAGCATCAGACGCAGGAGACAAGTTATGGAGCAGCGGCCTTTAGAAGGCTCGCGCGGAAACAGGGGCATCAAGCTCCATTCGGAGCTTGATAATTCGGCCCCATGGTGTCAAATGCTGTTGCACAGGCCCTCACAGCATATTATTGCTAGCTAGTCACAGCACGCCCGATTGCGCCATTGGACTGAATGTAGCTCACTCCCGCTATGGTCCAATGGGGCGATCAGGCGTGCTGTGACTAGCCAGCAAGCCCACAAATTGCTTTGGGAATCCAAGACCCGCTCAGTAGAGCCCAGCTTTACACTAAAAAAAACTGGCAATGCTTTTAATTAATGAAGTTACCTTTAAGATAATATTATAATATTATAACATTATTCTCTATGTTTACTGTCCCTTTAAATCCCCCTCCCCCTTTTCATGTAATTTAGCTCTGACATTTGTGAGCTGGAAATACACCAGTTGACTTCTCAAGGCTAAGTCTGCTGTATATCTCTGTATGTAATGGGCTTTATCAGACAACAACTGCAAAACAATGCACTTTATACTAACATATTAGCCACAGCCAGCCTTGTTGTCTGCAGACTAAAGCCCTGGTTGGCTAATACAAATATGGCAAATGGTGGTTGGAGTTTGACTACTGAGAAATAATTGCAATTAAATGGATATTAATTTGTTTTACAAATGTTTAGACTTGGCTGATATATTATTCTATAGCAACACAACAGAAATGTCTTTAAATTACAAAATCTTTAATGTTTCTTTAAATCTGTTTAGTTTGATTTAGAAAATAATAATAATAATAAGTGAATGAATGGTTGGTAAGACAGAAACTAAGAAATGTTTCCATCTAATACGAGGAGAGACCACTGCTTCATTTATTACTTGTAGGAATACAGAACCTGGCCACCAGGAGGAGGCAAAGACACCCCAGACAAAGGCTTAAATACTCCCCCTACTTCCCTCATCCCCCAGTCATTCTTTGCCTTTCGTCACAGGAGGTTGGCAGAGAAGTGTCAGAAGATTTCGGAGTAGTCTCTTATGGAGGGTAGTACTCTTCGGCATGGGACTGGAGTTTTAAGTAGTCCTGTCAGCCTCTCAGTTAGAGCTTGGGTGAAAGTTAGAGTCTGGAGATGCAGGGAGAGTCTTTCTGCAAAACCATCCCGACTCATGTTAACAGCTCCATAAGCAATCAGCGTTGACGAGTTTCGCTGCCTGCTTTCTTCACTCAAGTCGTTTCGCTGCCTGCTTTCTTCACTCAAGTCCATGTCAGGAGCGATGCTACTACACTGTCACACTTGAGAGGCCGTGTTTCTGTTCCACGGCGATGATTCTGGTAAGATCGTTTCTTTTTTATAAATGTAATGATAACGCAAGAAGAAAGGGTCACAGTGTGGCTCCTTTTATCCGTATAGATTCAAGGGTTAATATCTCCGGAAGGCGATTTTTGAACAGGGGGGGATGTATACATGATTGCTTTATTGTGTTGTTGCTGCGACGTGTGTGAGATGTGGCTCGGGCAATGTGGAACATTCAGGCATTTTCCTCCCTGAATAACTGCGCAGCCTGTTTACTTGGCGTGCTTTTTCCTGACTGCAGGGGCGGTCCTGCACGGCACGCCATGTGACCAGGTGTGGCTTCTTCCTCTTCCTTTCCTGACTGTTGGTTGCAGGAGACGAAAGCGAGTTTCTCTGTTGGCCTGGGTCATAGGAGGTGGTGAATGCTGGTAAGTAGACATGTGCGATTCGGTTCGGTCCGAATGGAAATTCGGATTTATTTTGTCGAATTCGGAGATTCGGATCGATTCGAATTTCCGAATTGCGGTAGTGCCGAATCTACCGAATAAATCCGAATCGATTCGAATTTATTGGTAGATTCGGATGGATTCGGATGGCCGTGTATTACACTAGTATTGTACAGTATACTAGTGTAATACACAGCACATCCCACTTAACACTGACCGAAATTCCGAATCGATTCGAACCGAATCAAACCGAATTGAACCGAATTTCCCACGAATCCGAATGAATCCGAAACAAATTCATTCGATTTCTTCCGAATTCGAATCGATCCGAACCGAAATTCGAATCGGTCCGAATCGATCCGAACTGAACCGAATTTTTCGCCGCTGCACATATCTACTGGTAAGATTGTTTCTTTTTTATAAATGTAATGATAACGCAAGAAGACAGGGTCACAGTGTGGCTCCTTTTACCCGTATAGAATAAAGGGTTAATATCTCCGGAAGGCAATATTGGGAGTATAAAGGTGCCTTTTAATTATTGTTAAAGTCCATATTAAAGGCGCAAGTTATGGAGGATTCTGATATGTTAGAGGGTACTCCCTCTTTACCCAAATCTAATGCCTGTGCTTATTGTGTGGAGGCTGTGGTATTCCCGCCTGCTCAACTATGCCTCAATAAAGTAGTGTTATCTAAAAGAAATAAGATGTTTAGTACCACTGAGCCGTCCACCTCTGAGGGCTCTCCGTCCCGCGAGGTGTGTTCCCTACATTCATCTCCAATTACACATGCAGCTCCCCAGTGCACTTTTAATCCTCCTGCGGGAGGGGCCATGTTGCCATCTGATTTTGCTGAGCAGTTGCAAACGGCGGTGTCTGCAGTCTTTAGTGCTTTACCTCGCCAGGCTAAGTGCAAGTGAGAGGTTAAACATTACTAGCCTTCCCAGGGGTCATCTACTCTGTTGGATGTATCTGAGTCTAGATTATCCGCTGATGCAGAGGATTCTGATACTTCGGAGGACTCTCTCTCTAGGTCGGAATCTGCGGCCTCTAAACCTCCGGCTGCGGAGGAACCAAACAGGTTTAGGTTAGGTTTAGGATGGAGAATTTATGCTTTTTATTAAAAGAAGTATTGGCTACTCTAGAGGTTCCGTAACAGAAGTTACCAGAGGAACTTTCTATTCCTAAGCTCGATAAGGTTTATGAGGACAGGGTAGTGCCCCAGACTTTCCCAGTTCCCGTAAAGATGGGGAATATTATTAAGAATAAGAGGGAGAGACTCGGATCGTCGTTTTTCCCTTCTTCTTCATTTAAAAAGTTGTTCCTGGTTCCAGACTCTCAGCTAGAGTTGTGGAGATCTGTCCCTAAGGTAGACAGAGCTATCTCCATGGTCGCTAAGTGCACCACTATCACACTCAAGGATAGTTTGTCGTTTAAGTAACCCATGTATAAGAAGTTAGAGACCCTGTTAAGAAAGATGTTTCAACACAAAGGTTTTGTTTTTCAACCTGCGGCTGTGGTCTCTGCGGTGGCGGGATCCGCTACCTATTGGTGTGACTCTCTGTCAGAAATGGTCGAGGTGGAGACTCCCCTCGAGGAGATACAGGAAAGAATTAGGGCCCTGAGGGTTGCTAATTTGTTTATTTGTTATTTTAATATGCAGATTATTCGCTTGAATGCCAAGACATCAGGCTTTTCTGTTCTGGCCTTGAGGGCCCTGTGGTTGAAGTCGTCGTCTGCTGACATGACGTCCAAATCTAGATTGCTTTCTCCTCTGTTTCAGGGAAAGATTATATTTGGTCCAGGCCTGGACTCTATCATATCCACGGTCATGGGGGCAAGGGTGCCTTTCTACCGCAGGATAAGAAGAATGAACCTAAGGGTCCTCATTTTCATCCCTTTAGTTCGGACAAGTCCCAATGACAGCAACCTGCTGCGAAACCCGAGCAGTCCAAGGGATCTTGAAAGCCTTCTCAGTCTTGCAATAAAACCAAGCAGAGCAAGAAGCCACACCGAGACAAATCGGCATGAAGGGGCGGCCCCTGATCCATCTCTGGATCTCGTAGGGGGCAGACTATCTCTTTTTGCAGAGGCTTGGATGAGAGACGTACAGGATCCTTGGGTTCTGGAAGTTGTTGCCAGGGGTACAGGATAGGTTTCAAAACTCATCCCCGCAGGGGCAGATTCCTCTTGTCAAATATATCGACAAAACCAGAAAAACGAGATGCCTTTCTAGAGTGTGTGAGGGATCTCTCCTCACTAGGAGTAATTGTACTGGTACCTCTAGCAGAAAGAGGTCTAGGGTATTATTCAAACCTTTTCGTGGTCCCAAAGGAGGACACGTTTCGCCCGATTCTGGACTTCAAGTGTTTAAACAAGTTTCTGTCGTTTCCATTATTCAAAATGGAGACGATAAGGTCTATACTTCCCCTAGTTCAAGAGGGTTAGTTTATGACCACAATAGACTTGAAGGACACTTACCTTTATCTACCAATACACAAGGATCACTTCATGTTCTTAAGGTTCGCCTTTCTGTATCAGCACTTCCAATTTGTAGCTCTTCCCTTCGGGTTGGCTACTGCTCCAAGAATCTTCACAAAGGTTCTGGGAGCTCTTATCGCGGTGGCGAGATCCAGAGGGATAGCAGTAGCTCCTTATCTGGACGACATCCTGGTTCAGGCTTCATCCTACCGGGTAGCAAAGGAACATTCAAAAGCCCTTCTCCTTCTTCTGCAATCTCATGGTTGGAAGATAAATTCAGGAAAGAGTTCTCTGGCCCCTTGTACCAGAGTGGAGTTCCTGGGCACAATAATCGACTCCATAGCCATGAAAATATTTCTTACAGAGCAGAGACGTTGCAAAGTTGCCTCCAACTGTCTTGCCCTTCAATCCTCTTCAAGGTCATCAGTGGCCCGGTGCATGGAGGTGATTGAGCTCATGGTATCCACTATAGATGTTATTCCATTCGCCAGATTCCATCTGAGACCTCTTCAGCTATGCATGCTGAGGCAGTGGAATGGCGATCATTCGGACCTATCCCAACTGATCTCTCTGGACATTGGGTTGAGGGAATCGCTCTCTTGGTGGCTCCATCCAGATTGGCTGTCCCAGGGGACATCCTTCCTCAGACCATCTTGGGAGATTGTGACTATAGACGCGAGTCTCTCAGGTTGGGGAGCAGTTTGGGGTGCCAGGAAGGCTCAAGGCAGGTGAAATCGGAAAGAGTCTCTTCTCCCGATCAACATCCTGGAACTTCGGGCAATCTTCAATGCTCTGGGGTCATCCAAGCTCCTCAGATTCCAGTCGGACAACATAACATTGGTTGCTTACATCAACCATCAGGGGGGAATGAGAAGCTCTCTAGCCATGAGGGAAGTTTCTCGGATTCTGGAGTGGGTGGAGGCCCATGACTGCTTGCTATCAGTGATCCACATCCCAGGTGTAGACAACTGGGAAGCGGATTTTCTCAACAGACAGTCGCTTAATCCAGGGGAATGGTCTCTTCACCCCAAAGTGTTTGCGGAGATTTGCAACAGTTGGGGGACTCCGGAGATGGATCTCATGGCGTCCAGACTCAACTTCAAGCTACCCAGATACAGGTCGCGATTCAGGGATCCCCAGGCAGTGCTGATAGATGCCTTAGCGGTGCCTTGAGGCTTCCACCTAGTTTACATATTTCCACCGTTACCACTTCTTCCTCGTGTAGTGGCACGCATCAAACAGGAGCAAGCGTAAACTATTCTGATTGCTCCGTTGTGGCCACGGAGGACGTGGTTTGCAGATCTATTTGGGGATGTCATTGTGCCCTCGGTGGAGGTTGCCCTGTCGCAGGGATCTGCTGGTACAGAGTCCCTTTGTGCATCAGAATCTAGATTCTCTGAGGCTGACTGCGTGGAGATTGAATGCCTATTCTTAGCCAGAAGAGGATTTTCTGAGAGGGTGATTGATACTCTGATTCAAGCCAGAAAGCCGGTCACTCGTCGCATCTATCATAAGGTGTGGAGGACCTACTTACTCTTGTGTGAATCTCGTAGATATTCTTGGCAAAAGGTCAGGGTATCCAGAATTCTTTCCTTCCTCCAGTATGGTTTGGAGAAGGGACTTGCCGCCAGTTCCTTGAGGGGACAGATTTCGGCACTATCTGTGTTGTTACACAAGAAGCTTGCTGAGATTCCTGATATACAGTCTTTTGTTCAAGCTCTGCCCAGGATCAGGCCTGTGTTTAGACATTCTGTTCCTACTTGGAGTCTGAATCTGGTTCTGAAGGCTATGTAGGGGGCTCCATTCGAGCCTATACATTCTCTTGACATTAAGACTCTGTCTTGGAAGGTTATTTTTCTACTGGCCATTACCTCGGCTCGCAGGGTGTCTGAATTAGCGGCTTTGCAATGTGAGCCTCCTTACCTGGTTTTCCATACAGATAAGGCCGTTCTTCGCACTGCACTGGGATTTCTCCCTAAGGTGGTGTCTGATTGTAACATTAATCAGGATATTGTGGTTCCTTCCTTGTGTCCTAATCCTTCTTCTTTGAAGGAACGGTTACTTCATAACTTGGATGTGGTTTGAGCCTTGAAATTCTATCTTCAGGCTACGAAGGATTTCAGACAAACCTCAGCTTTGTTTGTTATCGATTCGGGGAAGCATAAGGGGCAGAAGGCTTCTTACACTTCTTTATCCTTTTGGCTGAGGAGCTTGATTCGTTTGGCCTATGAGACAGCGGGACATAAGCCTCCTCAGAGGATTACAGCTCATTTAACTAAAGCTGTGGCTTCTTTTTGGGCCTTTAAGAATGAGGCCTCTATGGAGCAGATTTGCAAGGCAGCTACCTGGTCCTCCTTACACACTTTCACAAAATTTTACAATTTTTACGTTTTTGCTTCAGCTGAAGCTGTTTTTGGGAGAAAGGTTTTACAGGCTGTGGTGCCCTCAGATTAGGGCCCGCTTTTTTCTTATTACCCTCCCGTTCTTCATTCAGTTTCCTCTAGAGCTTGAGTATTTGTTTCCCACAAGTAATGAATGAAGCCGTGGACTCTCCTTGTATTAGATGGAAAACATAAATTATGCTTACCTGATAATTTCATTTCCATCGTTACGAGGAGAGTCCATGGCTCCCGCCCGGTTCTCCGTTGGGCGGACCTAAATTTCTTTTGTTTTCCTTCTGGCACCATTTATACCGATATTTCTTCTACTGTTCCTTGTTCCCTCGGCAGAATGACTGGGGGATGAGGGGAGTGGGGGAGGTATTTAAGCCTTTGGCTGGGGTGTCTTTGCCTCCCCCTGGTGGCCAGGTTCTGTATTCTCACAAGTAAGGAATGGAAATGAAATTATCAGGTAAGCATAATTTATGTTTTAGAAGCAATAATGATAAAAATATTTAATGTCCCTTTAAATTCACTTATGGACCACACAGTTTTAATAAAATGGGATGGCAGTTCCCTCCTTGGTAATAAAAAAAAGCGTATTCAATATAATTCTGCTATATACAGGCTGACAGCAGGCTGCCTTTATTTATTACATTTTGTTATCTAAAATAAAAATCTTTCGACTCCACACAGAGAAAGTCATTTGGTTTTCTTGCTGAGAGATGCCTATCTGGGAGTAAACGATAGTATACAATCTTAGCGTTTGCCTAAACCATCTCAGTACTGCGCCAGCATACACTATTAAATCACTAGGCACCCACAGAGTATAGTAAAATGTATGTGGCTTTTCTTCAACAACAAATTTGTTCCGTTTTATTTTGGTTACCAGATCAAATATATTCCCATCTACTAAAAAAGGCAAATTCTTTTTCTGAGTAAAGATAAAGAACCAAATATAATGGCCTGGATTAATAAATACTTGTAAGGTTGTAAAGGTGAGATATTCTGAACTCAATGAGAATCGCTTCACATTGGCATCTAGAAAGCTGGGAAAACGCATAAAAATACACTACAGAACGGTTTATGTAAATGTTTGTGATGTTAAAATATTTCTTAAAGGGACACTGAACCCAAATTTTTTCTTTCATGATTCAAATCGAGCATGAAATTTTAAGCAATTTTCTAATTTACTCCTATTATCAATTTTTCTTCATTCTCTTGCTATCTTTATTTAAAAACAGGCATGTAAATGCATAGGAGCCGGCCCATTTTTGGTTGAAAACCTGGGTTATGCTTGCTTATTGGTGGGTAGATGTAAGCCTCCAATAAGCAAGTGCTATCCATGGAACTGAACCTAAAATGGGCTGGCTGCTAAGATTTACATCCCTGCTTTTAAAATAAAGATAGCAAGAGAACGAAGAAAAATTGACAGTAGGAGTAAATTAGAAAGTTGCTTAAAATGTCATGCTCTATCTGAATCATGAAAGAAAAAAAATGGGGTTCAGTGTCCCTTTAAGTCAATAAATCAATTCCTCTCAGTATTGGGGGCGCTATGGTGAAATCGTCAACAAAACACATAAAAATGTAAAAAAATATCAAGTTGATTTACATTGGAATTCCTTAACTCACAGGTACTGTGCATAAACGACCTACGTGTTAATGGTTATTATCACCACAAAGTATAAAAAAGTCCAACACATTGCTTTAATCAGCTCCTCTTCAAACAGTCCGGGTCAGACTCTTCTTGCTCTAGAAATAACAAATAAAATGGGGCCTCATAGTGTAACTTGACTGTAAAATTAGGATTATAGGGGGAAAAAACAATGGGAAAACTCACATTTTATTGTGCACTATGAGCTAGCTTTATCAAGCCCTTCTCTTTCCTTGGACTGCAGGTTTGCACAATTAAAGCTACAGTCAGGACTTATCAAGCAGCGGTCATTAGACCGCTACTTCCCTGTCCTGTTCTCCGCCTTTATGTGGAGAATTTCTATCTCCCCAGTCTCGTCCAGCCGGGGAGATTGACAGCTCCTGCCCATGCGTGATTGGCTGTGCGCAGGCAGGGGGCGGGGTTGCACACGAACGCAAAGGGGCGCTTGTGTACAATGTTAAATGTGGGCAGCGGACAGGGGTCAATATGTACGTCCCTGTCTGCCACAGAATGATACATGGGGGTCTATTTATTATAGTGCGGACGGACATGATACGATGTAGCGTATCATGTCTGCCGCACATCAATAAATGCCAACAGCATACGCTGTCGGCATTTATCATTGCACCAGCAGTTCTTGTGAACTGCTGGTGCAATGCCGCCCCCTGCAGATTTGCGGCCGGTGTCAATCAACCCGATCGTATTCGATCGGGTAGATTTCTGTTCACCGCCTCACAGCAGGCAGACAGGTTATGGAGTAGCGGTCTTTAGACATCAAGCTTCATACGGACCCCATGGTGTGAGTTAGTGCTGAACAGGCCAGTTGGGATCAAAGCCTCCAGCTAGCTGACACCAGCGGCAGATCACCTCATTCCCCTGTGGATTTGCAAGCTGTATTGGTTAGCTCCTCTCTAATGCTCTTCATATCGCACCTCACGTGCTATGAGCTTACACTGCGTTTTGTTATATTAGGATGCAAAGTGACAGAGCAGAGCTAAAATTCCAAGAATGTGTGGAAAAATTTCTTGAAATAAAGTGACAATTTTTTATTAAAATAACATAACAATTAAAACTAATGATGTAACCGGTTTCTCAGCTCAGCTGAGCCGTTTTATTAGGCCTGATCCCAGCCGCCTGTTCAGCGCTAACTCACACTTAGTGCACAACAAAATGTGAGTCTTCTCATTGGTTGTTTTTCTAAAATACTAATTTTACCGTCAAGTTACGCTAATTCCCTCATTTATTATTTCTATGTTAAATCATTTGTATGTCTGTATTTTTATGGTAAAGAAGTCCCGCTGGATAGAACGACCTGCGCTTAGACCAAACAGAATTCTTAAAGGGATAATAAAGTCAGAATTAAACTTGCATGATTCAGATAGAGCACATCATTTTATAACACTTTTAAATTCACTTCTATTTTCAAATGTGATTTGTTCTCGTGGTATCCCTTGTTGAAGAAGAATATGCACATATCCTACACTAGTGGGAGCGAGCTGCTGATTGGTGCCTGCACACATTTGTCTTCTGTGATTGGCTAACTAGATGTGTTCAGCAGCTGCCAGTAGTGCAAAGCTGTTCCTTCAGCAAAGGATAGCAAGAGACTGAAGCAAATTTGATAATGGAAGTAAATTGGAAAGTTAATTAAAATTATATGTTCTATCCAAATCATAAAATAAATGTTGGGGTTTCCTGTCCCTTTAAAGACTTACAGCTAGATTACGAGTTTTTGTCGGTAGGGCTTGCGGGGCTAATGCTCCTTTTTTCTTACCGCTCCCTTTAAACAACGCTGGTATTATGAGTTCTCTTTAAGCCGGCATTAGCCTCAGAAAAGTGAGTGTTGAGCAAAATTTAGCTCCACATCTCACCTCAATCCAGCGTTGCTTAAGTTAGCGGTAAGCTGGCCAAACGTGCTCGTGCACAATTTTCCCATAGGAAACAATGGGGCTGAGCTGGGTGAAAAATAACCTAACACCTGCAAAAAAGCAGCGTTCAGCTCCCAACGCAGCCCCATTGTTTCCTATGGGAAAATACTTTTAATGTCTACACCTAACACCCTAACATGAACCCCGAGTATAAACACCCGTAACCTTACACTTATTAACCCCTAATCTGCCGCCCGCTATCGCTGACACCTACATTATACTTATTAACCCCTAATCTGCCGCCCCCGACATCGCCGACACCTACATTATATTATTGACCCCTAATCTGCCGATCCAGACACCGTCGCAACCTACATTATACTTATGAACCCCTAATCTGCTGCCCCCAATATCGCCGAACCCTACATTTTATTTATTAACCCATAATCTGCCCCCCCAACGTCGCCGCAACTATATTAAATTTATTAACCCCTAATCTGCCGCCGCCGCCAACATCGCCGCCACTATAATAAAGTTATTAACCCCTAAACCTAAGTCTAACCCTAACCCCCCCCCCTAACTTAAATATAATTTAAATTAAACAAAATTAATTTAACATAATTAAATAAATTAATCCTATTTAAAACTAAATACCTATAAAATAAACTCTAAGCTAGCTACAATATAACTAATAGTTACATTGTAGCTATTTTAGGATTTATTTTTATTTTACAGGCAACTTTGTATTTTTTTTAACTAGGTAGAATAACCTAGCTAAAATAAGTACAAAATTACCTGTAAAATAAATCCTAACCTAAGTTACAATTACACCTAACACTACACTATCCTTAAACTAATTCCCTAAACTACCTACAATTAATTACAATTAAATTAAACTAAATTACGGAAAACCCCCCCACTAAATTACAGAAAATAAAAAAAGAATAACAAGAATTTTAAACTAATTACACCTAATCTAATCCCCCTAATAAAATAAGAAAGCCCCCCAAAATAATAAAATTTCCCTACCCTATACTAAATTACAAATAGCCCTTAAAAGCTCTTTTACCTGTTAAAAAAAAAATACAATACCCCCCAACATTACAACGTACCAGACGGCAGAAGGCTTCATCCAGACTTCACCCAGACGGCATCTTCTATCTTCATCCTTCTGGAGCGGAGCGGGTCCATCTTCAATCCAGCCAATTGGAACAGCCAATAGAATGCGAGGTCAATCCTATTGGCTGATTGGATCAGCCAATCGGATTGCACTTCAATCCGATTGGCTGATTACATCAGCCAATAGGATTTTTCCTACCTTAATTCCTATTGGCTGATAGGATTCTATCAGCCAATCGGAATTCAAGGGACGCCATCTTGGATGACGTCATTTAAAAGAACCTTCATTCTTCATTAGGATTTCGTTTGAAGAGGATGCTCCGCGTCCGCTGGATTGAAGATGGACCCACTCCGCTCCGGAAGGATGAAGATAGAAGATGCCGCCTGGATGAAGCCTTCTACCGTCTGGAGGATCTCTTCTGCCCCAATCGGATGAAGACTTCTGCCGTATGGAGGACCACTTGTGCCCGGCTGGGTGAAGACGGCTCAAGGTAGGGTGATCTTCAGGGGATTAGTGTTAGATTTTTTAAGGGGGGATTGGTTGGGTTTTAGAGTAGGGGTGTGTGGGGGGTGGGTTGTAATGTTGGGGGGTATTGTATTTTTTTTTAACAGGTAAAAGAGCTGATTACTTTAGGGCAATGCCCCGCAAAAGGCCCTTTTAAGGGCTATTTGTAATTTAGTATAGGGTAGGGAAATTTTATTATTTGGGGGGCTTTTTATTTTTTTAGGGGGATTTGATTAGGTGTAATTAGTTTAAAATTCTTGTAATTGTTTTTTTTGTAATCTAGTTTATTTAATTAAATTTAATTGTAATTAATTGTAGGTAGTTTAGGGAATTAGTTTAATAATAGTGTAGTGTTAGGTGTATTTGTAACTTAGGTTAGGATTTATTTTACAGTTAATTTTGTACTTATTTTAGCTAGGTAGTTATTAAATAGTTAAAAACTATTTAATAACTATTCTACCTAGTTAAAATAAATACAAAGTTGCCTGTAAAATAGAAATAAATCCTAAAATAGCTACAATGTAACTATTAGTTATATTGTAGCTAGCTTAGGGTTTATTTTATAGGTGTTTAGTTTTAAATAGGATTAATTTATTTAATTATGTTAAATTAATTTTGTTTAATTTAAATTATATTTAAGTTAGGGGGGGTAGGGTTAGGGTTAGACTTAGGTTTAGGGGTTAATAAATTTATTATAGTAGCGGCGACGTTAGATTAGGGGTTAATAAATGTAGGTAAGTGGCGGCAACGTTGGGGGTGGCAGATTAGGGGTTAATAAATATAATGTAGGTGTCAGCGGTGTTAGGGGCAGCAGATTAGGGGTTCATAGGTATAATGTAGGTGGCAGTGATGTCCGGTCGGCAGATTAGGGGTTAAAAAAAAATATTGTGATGTGGGGGGGCCTCAGTTTAGGGGTTAATAGGTAGTTTATGGGTGTTAGTGTACTTTGTAGCGCTTTAGTTAAGAGCTTTATGTTCCGGCGTTAGCCCATAAAACTCTTACCTACTGACTTTTAAATGCGGTAGGAGTCTGGACAGGAGAGGGTCTACCGCCCACTTCTTCCAAGACTCGTAATACCAGCATTAGGCAAATCCCATTAAAAAAATAGGATACGCAATTGACGTAAGAGGATTTGCGGTAGCCTCAAGTCGCGGAAGAAAAGTGAGCGGTACACCTGTACCTGTCAGACTCGTAATACCAGCGGGCGTTAAAAAGCAGCGTTGGGACCTCTCAACGCTGCTTTTTAAGGCTAACGCCAAACTCGTAATCTAGGCGTTAGTTTTTCTTTTATTTTTTTTTAACAGTTTTCAGATTTTCTTTTCATATTTCAAGTGCACTGTTTTATAGAGGTAGTTTTTGTTTCAATTTTTTTTTCCTATGGACAAATAGAAACAGCTTTAATGTAACCATTTGTACACACAAAAATCCTATTTAATGAGTGATCATTCATATACATACATGGGCTTCCACATACACAAAAAAGGGAAATATTATATATATATATATATATATATATATATATATATATATATATATATAAAAATCAGGGGTTGAAAATTACCCTAGAATACTAGTCCTAGTTTACGCTATACATTTTGAAGTTACTACATGCTAAATTTTAATACACTTTTTTATTTACTTTAATAAAATTTCCATGTAGAATATTTCAGTATACAACAAAGTGACTTGAATCCACTTGAAAAAAAGTTCCATTTAGAATATTTCAGGCTATAACAAACTGATTTGAATCCATTTTAATAAAAGTTGCATGTAGAATATTTCAGGATTGACACAGATCCTTTAAAAAAACATAAATCTTCAAGTCAAGCCCAGTGAAATGCAATAGTTATAGAAAACTGTTGTTCTGTCACATATTTTTTATTTTTTTTGAAAATATTTTATTTGTTTTTCCAAAAATAGATAAGTACAACAGCTGTACAATCAAAGCGTACAATTTTTTCCAAAGTCTCTAATAAATACAATTGTGCAAGTATAACAGATGCAGTTATAACACAGTAGAAACAATATATCATTCTGAGATCTCTGCTCTCCCACTTTCTCCTGGGGGGGGGGGGGGGCAGTCGGATCCCTTCGCACTATTCTGAAATGAAGGGGAAGGGAAAGGAAGGAAATGGAGGGGATTCTTAGGGAGGGGAATGGGAAACTGAGATGAAGGGGGATACTAGGTCTATGGTGGGACTTTCAGGCCTGGCGGATCTGGTGCGGGACAGCGGGCCCTTCCTATAGTTAGTTGAGAGGTTATCTTAGGTCTCAAAGCTGGGGAGACACAATGTGTCAAATCTACTCTTCCATTCCGTCCAAACTAATTCAAAGAAGTCAGACCTTCCCATAGAGTAGTATATGCTTTTTTCTATAGAGTATATGTAAGCCATTGTTAAGACAATGTCAGACCATGCAGGGGGGCTCGTTCTTTTCCAAGCTCTGGCTATATTGAGTTTAACAGCTGAAAAAAGGTATATACAGAGTATGCCGTAATGTCTGGACAGTTTACAAGTGCCTAAATGAAATAGGGCTGTCTTTGGGGTTCTAGGGAGGGAAATACCCATGTTCGCAAGTGTGGTGAAGCACTTACTCCAAATGGGCTCAATTTGGGACAGCTCCACCAGATATGGGACATGTCACCTATGCTTGAACAGGTGCTGTAAAATCTAGCTTCCGTTCCCATTTATGGATATGTAGGGCTTTATCTACCGGAGTCGTGCCTTTCATTATGGTGTAATGAAGAGATAAGGGTTTTCCTAACCTAAGCCCTTGCTGCCATCTAGTTTCCCAAATGGTTAGTTGGCGAGAATGGGAAGGCTTAAAACCCCAACTGGCCAAAAAGCTAGTAACCCTGGTATATTCAAATTTCATGTACGGTGGAGTAGGTAGGGAGCTCTAAATTTAGTGGAACAAATGCATCTCCGCTACCTTCAAAATACCCAGTCTGGCCCAGGAGATCGGGTGTGAGTCCGGTAGGCCAGAGAGGAGACCAGCCATGGTAGGGATTGGAGATGGGTGGGGGGCTACCTGAGAGTAATGTCGTAAATGTTCCCATGCAGCTAGGCATTCCCGAATTAGCAGGTTCACTATTGCTAGGTTTCTCCTGCAGTGTGGAGGCGTCCATATCAGGTCCTTCAGGGTTAAGTCATAAGGCAAAGAAGCTTGTTCAATGGTCCTCCATTTACTTTTGGAGTCTTTTACCCCCCATTGGGAAATGTGCGTGAGCATGGCTGCCTCATAATATCTGGAGATAGATGGGGAGGCTACCCCATAGTGCATTCTGGGGTACTGTAAAAGTTTGTGGGCAACTCGGGGGGTTTATCCTGCCAAATGTATTTGGTGCATGCCCTTTGAAACTGAATAAGGTGGGACCTAGGCACTCTGATGGGCAAGCACCTCATGACGTACATTAGTTTAGGAAGGTAACTCATCTTTAGGGCTGCTATATGACCCAGCCATGATATGTACTTGTAGTTCCACCTCTGGTTCAGAGCACAAAGTTCGGCCAAAAGAGGTTTATAGTTGTTTATTATTTGGGGGATTGAGTTGGACAATTTGACTCCTAAATGGGAGATATATGTATTGTTGGGTACAAATTTATATTTATCTTGTAAGCTAACAGATATGTTCTAATATGAAAGAGCACTGAAAGTCTCTAGCAAGGACAAGAGTCTAGGAATCTCCCTCATGGGTTTGGAAGAGAATATTGTGGTGTCATCTGCAAACAGAGCCACCTTGTATACTGTATCATGGAGTGTAACTCCTGTGATTTCTCTGTCTGCTCTAATGGCAGCAGCTAAAGGTTCAATAGCAAGCACAAAGAGGATAGGCGAGAGAGGGCAGCCTTGCCGAGTGCCATTTGAGATGGTGAAGGGAGCAGAGCTAAACCCCAACCCCCTGACCGAGGCCATGAGAGCCAAGTAAAGAGCCTGCATGGCTTGTATAATGCGTGTCTCCAGGACCCTTCACAAATACTCCCATCTGACTCTGTCAAACGCTTTCTCTGCGTCAAGAGAAAGCACAGCAAGTGGCTTATTGAGCCTTTTAGCCTCTAAGAGAATATTGAGAAGCCTTCTGGTATTGTCTGGACCCTCCCTCCCAGGAATAAAGCCCATTTGATCAGGGTTGATGAGGGTAGGGAGTAGTTTCGCTAATCTTTTGGCCAATATCTTTGAGTATATTTTAACATCAGTATTGATAAGTGAGATGGGTCTGTAATTAGCACAGAGGGTTGGGTCTTTATTGGGTTTGGGTATTGTGATGATGGAGGCCTCAAGAAACTCACTATGAAATTTGCCCTCTTCCATTGCCAAATTATAAAATCTAGTGAGGATAGGTGTAATCTCATGTAAGTATGTATTACAGAAGATTGCGGTGAAACCGTCAGGACCGGGGGCCTTAAGAGATTTCAGGTTTTTGATGGCCTGTTTGACCTCCTGCTAGGTAATGGGGACATCAATGCTTTCAATACGGGTCTCGTCTATGGTAGGCAGCTTCAACGAGTGCAGGAATGGTCCTAAAGCTTCTGATAGAGCCGGCCAAAACGCCTAATACCTAATACATGTTAACTTATTACAGAACAATCAGCTCAGAAGGGTCTAACATACAGGCCAACCCACACAACTAAGGGGGTCCCCAAGGGCCCCCACGCACCTCAGGAAGGGGGATACGACCAAAAGGAAGGGTAAAAGGATAAGGGCAGTGACCAGCCCAGGCAAGCTGGGCCGGAAACGAAGAGGCGCGAGGGGGACCAGAGGAACCAGTCCCTTTCTGTGGGACTCACAATCATACCAACAAGGAACGATGCCACTAGGAGATACAATATATGTAATGATGCACTATAGATGTAATATGATGTGACTATATGCGTGAGGCTAATCTCAATGTAGTGTTATAGGCCTGAGGGCAGCTGCGGCCACCGGGGAAAGGATAAAACCCCAAGAATAAAATGCTGAAGTTATATTTATGGTTCAAACGCCCTCTTAGGGTGTTTTCTCGAGGGATGTAAGTAGCAAAGAGTACTGGAAAGGGATATGTGTCCGGTTAACCCAAGCTGGGGAATACTTATAGGTGAGAGAGGACACCGGGTTATGTTAAGGGCCTATATGTTATCTAGGATAAGGATTGTGATGTGTGGTCTGTGGTAGGTAGACTAAGAGTGCATATTAGTTGGTTTCACATGCAAGCAACACTTATGCATCATAAATAGGCAAGAAATGCATAAACATGAAAAACACTCCCCTCTGAGCGAAGGCCTGCTGACGCAGCAGCTAACAAACAAAGTTTAGAAATGTCCGGAGAAATAATTGAGTATGGGGTCTGCAATGGTTAAGCAGGTAAGGATTGAGAATAAGTCCCCTTAAGAGACCTCAGCAGTGCAGCAATATAAGTTGAGCCGTGACTGCATGTGGGGTGTCAAGCCTCTATTCTTCTCCCAAATATAATGTCATCCTAGCTTGGGGTATTTGGGTTATCCTAGTTAACGTGTCAACTATATACTCCTCAAACTGGGCTCCACAGATTAACTTTGCAAAGAATGAAGAGTGGCTATGAGGAGGGTCCACTCAGATCCCAGCTGATGCTGCGTGTCCCAGGCATTCTACAGACCCCCCTGGGATGTATCACATGCCAGATTCTTAAAATTGGTATAGGGGTTAAGTAAGTTAGTGATGAGATGCCTCTTGACTAAACAATTGCGATAGCGTGGGAGGTGAGAGGCCAAATCAAGTGACTGTGAGGTAACTGCTATCAAGGCTTTATAGGGCCAGAGTGTGAGGAGTGTAGGCACATAGAACAGTCTCTTGTGAGGGCTCCTCTGGTTCGTTGGAATGTGTCCTCTGGCATGCTGAGTACCTGTAGTCCCCCACTGGGAAGCAAGAAGCTTGAGAAAAAGATGGCGGTATTTCGTGCCACTTTCTCCAGGGAGGACCGTCCAGGAAAATTTCACCGATGTAGATATTGGCCACCTCACTGCAGCGGTCTGTACCGGATCAGGCTCTAGTTGATAAGCCCCTGCACACCTTGTGTCAGGCGTGCTCGCGGCTCATCAGATTCAACTCACAGGCTCTAATCCTGCTCCCCCCTCTCTCAACAATCTCCAGGCACTCATGCTGTAGCTCCGAAGTGGAGCCCAGGAAGAATGTACGCTCACGATGTACAGCTAGGTTTCAAAGGGGCAGGTCTCAGGTGCACCTCAAGCCCAGCAATGGCGGGTGTATTCACGGCTTGGTAGAATGAGCCCACAATGGTAAGGCAGCTTCACTCCTCTTCTGGCCAGTCTTCTAACACTCGCACCCTGTCTCTGCCCCGACCCTCCGGAGCTTAGGTAGGTGTTGTCCGCCTAGGGTGTCTTAAGATCTCAGGCAGAAGAGGCCTCAGAACCAGCAAAGTCCAATACCGCCAGCAAATCTCAGAGGAATCTGTAAACCCCAGACTAGGGTCCAGGTTTCCCCTTGGAGTACACCCTATGGGATATTTAGCCAAAGAATCCACTGAATACACGTAGAATTAACTTTATTTTATATGTTAGGCAGAGAGCTCCTACGAAACATGTCCACACTGTTAGACGGTTAGCTCCGCCCCCTCATACACTTATTTTATGCACTCAGATACATTGGCACAGACACATTCAGACTAACAAACACAGATATATTAGCACCTTGACACACTTACACATACACACTGTTATTCATACATAACGACACACAATGAAACATCCATACTGACACACACACACTGTCACTCACTCATAGTGACACATAATGAAACATACATACTGACACACACACACTCGCTTACACATAGTGACACACAATGAAACATACATACTGACACACAATGAAACATACATACTGACACACACACACACTGTCACTCACACATACTGACACACAATGAAACATACATACTGACACACACACACACTGTCACTCACACATACTGACACACAATGAAACATACATACTGACACACACTGTCACTCACACATAGTGACACACAATGAAACATACATACTTACACACACACACTGTCACTCACACAAACTGACACACATTGAAACATACATACTGAAACACACACACTGTCACTCACACATACTGACACACAATTAAACATATATACTGACACACACACACTGTCACTCACACATACTGACACAATGAAACATACATACTGACATACACACACTGTCACTCACACATAGTGACACACAATGAAACATACATACTGACACACACACACACACTGTCACTCACACATAGTGACACACAATGAAACATACATACTGACACTCACATACTGTCACTCATACAAACACACACAATGAAACATACATACTGACACACACTTTCACACAAACTGACACACAATGAAAAATACATACTGACACACACACACTGTCACTCACACATACAGACACAATCAAACATACATACTGACAAACACACTCTCATTCACACATACTGACACCCAATGAAACATACATACTGACACACACACACACACACACACACTGTCATTCTCACATACTGACACACAATGAAACATACATTCTAACAAACAAACACACTGACACACAAACATAGATACTGACACACACAAACTGTCACTCACACATACTGACAGACACACAATGAAACATACATAATGACACACACTGTCACTTGCACATACTGACACACAATTAAACATAGATACTGACACACACACACTGTCACTTACACATACTGAAACACAATCAAACAAATATACTGACACACACTGTCACTCGCACATACAGACAAACAATGAAATATACATACTGACATACACACACTGTCACAGCTACTGACACACATTGAAACACACATACTGACACACACACACTGTCACTCACACATACTGACACACAATGAAACTTACATACTGACACACACACACACTGTCACTCACACATACTGACACACAATTAAAAATACATACTGACACACACACTGTCACTCACACATACTGACACACAATGAAACATACATACTGACACACACACACTGTCATTCACACATACTGAGACAATCAAACATACACACATTGTTATTCACACATACTGAAATACAATGAAACATACATACTGACACACACATTGTCACTCACACATACTGACACACAATGAAACATACATACTGACACACACACACTGTCACTCACACATGCTGACACACAATGAAACATACATACTGACACACACACACTGTCACTCACACATACTGACACACAATTAAACATACATACTGACACACACACTGTCACTCACACATACTGACACACAATGAAACATACATACTGACACACACACACACACACTGTCATTCACACATGCTGACACACAATCAAACATACATACTGACACACACACACACTGTCACTCACACATACTGACACAATTAAACATACATACTGACACACACACTGTCACTCACACATACTGACACACAAACATAGATACTGACACACACACACTGTCACTCACACATACTGACACACAATGAAACATACATACTGTCACTCACACATACTGTCAATCAATGAAACATACATACTGACACACACACTGTCACTCGCACATACTGACACACAATTAAACATAGATACTGACACACACACACTGTCACTCACACATACTGACACACAATAAAACATACATACTGACACACACACACTGTCACTTGCACATACTGACTCACAATAAAACATACATACTGACACACACACTGTCACTCACACATACTGACACACAATGAAACATACATATTGACACACACACACACACTGTCACTCACACATACTAACACACAATAAAACATACATACTGATACACACTGTCACTCACACATACTGACACACAATTAAACATACATACTGACACACACACACTGTCACTCACACATACTGACACACAATGAAACATACATACTGACACACACACACACACACTGTCACTCACACATACTGACACAATGAAAAATACATACTGATACACACACACTGTCATTCACACATACTGACACACAATGAAACATACATACTGACACACACACACACACACACACACACTGTCACTCACACATACTGACACAATCAAACATACATACTGAAAATAAAGAATCTTGGCTGTGTGAGTGCAGCAGGAGAACATCTATCGGCTTGCAGCTTACCTGGTCCGACCATTGGCCCTAAAAAACGTGGGTGCCATTTTCCAGACGCCTATCCGGATCCCACAGGTCCTCTGGGTGAGACCTCCAGCGTACTGACTGCTGGATTTTGAATGTCAGCCTGCTTTCTCGCACCTTATTCACTTAAGGTGCCACTTTCCTTGTGAGTAGTTTTTTGCACATCACTCTTATATTTGTTGTTTAAACGATTCACACTATGTTGGCGCCCCTTGTTTATTTTCCATTCTATACATACTGACACACACACACTGTCATTCACACATACTGACACACAATGAAACATACATACTGACACACACACACTATCACTCACACATACTGACACACAATTAAACATACATACTGAAACACACACACTGTCACTCACACATACTGACACACAATTAAACATATATACTGACACACACACACTGTCACTCACACATACTGACACACAATTAAACATACATACTGACACACACACACACTGACACTCACACATACTGACACACAATGAAACATACATACTGACACACACACACTGTCACACATACTGACACAATCAAACATACATACTGACACACACACACTGTCATTCACTCATGCTGACACACAATGAAACATACATACTGACACGCACACACTATCACTCACACATACTGACGCACAATTAAACATACATAATGACACACACACACTGTCACTCACACATACTGACACACAATTAAACATATATACTGACACACACACACTGTCACTCACACATACTGACACACGATTAAACATACATACTGACACACACACACTGTCACTCACACATACTGTGACACAATTAAACATACATACTGACACACACACACACTGTCACTCACACATACTGACACACAATTAAACATACATACTGACACACACACACACTGTCACTCACACATACTGAGACACAATTAAACATACATACTGACACACACACACACTGTCACTCACACATACTGACACACAATTAAACATACATACTGACACACACACACACTGTCACTCACACATACTGAGGGAATTTGTGCAGCAGGGAGTATTGGGAGGTTGGCTTGGAGCTAAGTTTTGACAATATTTGACTGATTTACCTTCATAATAAATATATATACTATAGATTTATTTTTACAAAAGAATCCTGAGGACAAACACATATCCATACTTACAAGTTAATGTATTACACATGAATAAAAGTAAAGTTTAGTCCATGCTCTCATGCTCATAGGTCTTGAAAACATGTAATCTGCCAGAATAAGCCACATATAGACACATTAACCTGTTTTCCTATCATTTTATACTCAGCACCATATGCACCAGGGTGCAAGTGAGGTCTTAAAAAAGGGTCCTGGAGAACAGTCTTGTACCATACTGCCTGCTACTTGTTGTCTGCAGACTGTTTTTATTTAAAGGGACAGTAAAGTGAAATAATGCATGCTGGGAATTGGAGTCCAGAAATGCAGTTACACAATACTGAGAAGCATAGGTTGAACTAAAAATTCCAGAATGCTTTGTAACTCCCAGAATATTGTGCTTCTTCCTCTAACACTGAACTACATTGAAAGAATTAAAAGACATAAAAACGGACATTCTATTGTCTTTTTTTTCTGCAGTTTTACTCCAGGTAGGGTGGAAAATTCCCTCTTGTCCCCCCTCTGGACGCCCATGTATACATAACAGTTTTTTTTCTTCTTAAAACATAAACTACAAAAGAAAAAATCTGTGTATAATTTTTGTAAGATCGATTTGAGAATGAAAACGTTTCAAAAGATATTTTATTATTTTAACATGCAGATTTGTATGTATATGTATATATATATATATATATATATATATATATATATATATATATATATATACTCACCTGCCACTTTAGTAGATACACCTTGCTAGTACTGGGTTGGACCCCCTTTTGCCTTCAGAACTGCCTTAATTATTCGTGGCATAGATTCAACAAGGTGTTGGAAACATTCCTCAGCTATTTTGGTCCATATTGGCATGAAAGCGTCATGCAGTTGCTGCAGATATGTCGGCTGCACATCCATGATGCAAATCTCCGTTCCACCACATCCCAAAGGTGCTCTATATTGGATTGAGATCTGGTGGCTGTGAAGGCCATTGGAGTACAGTGAACTCATTGTCATGTTCAAGAAACCAGTTTGAGATGATTTGAGCTTTGTGACATGGTGCATTATCCTGCTGGAAGTAGTTATCAAAAGAAGAGTACACTGTAGTCACAAAGGGATGAACATGTCAGCAACAATACTCAGGTAGGCTGTGCCGTTTAAATAATGCTCAATTGGTACTATGGGGCCCAAAGTGTGCCAAGAAAATATCCCCCACACCATTACACCACCACCACCAGCCTGAACCGTTGATACAAGGCAGGATGGATCCATGCTTTCATGTTGTTTACGCCAAATTCTGACACTACCATCTTGAGTGTAGCAGCTGAAATCGAGACTCATCAGACCAGGCAAAGTTTTTCCAATCTTCTATTGTCAAATTTTAGTGAGCCTGTGCGAATTGTAGCTTCAGTTTTTATGTTCTTAGCTGACAGGAGTGGCACCCGGTATGGTCTGCTTCAAGGTTCGACATGTTGGTAGTTCAGAGATGGTCACTAACTGTCTTTCTCATATCTCATCTTGGATGTCCTCTCACTACCTTAAGCTAAATCGCTCCAAAACTGAACTCCTTCCTCCAGAATCTCCACCCCCCAATTTTCTATAACTGTTGATAATTCCTTCATTACCCCTACCCCACATGCCCGATGTCTTGGGGTCACACTTGACTCAGACCTTTCCTTCACTCCTCACATTCAGTCCTTGGCTAAAGCCTGCCACTTCCACCTTAAAAACATCTCTAAAATTAGACATTTCCTTACACAAGAAACAACTAAGATTTCAATCCACTCTCTCATCCTTTCCCACCTCAACTATTGCATCTCCGTCCTCTCTGGTCTCCCTAGCTGCCGCCTAGCTCCTTTACAATCCGTCGCTCTTCATCTGCTGTAACTCTCTGTCAATCCCTTCACTGGCTTCCTCTTGCCGCCAGGATTAAACACAACATCCTCACTCTGACATACAAAGCCCTCAACTGCACTGCTCCCCCCTACATTTCAGACCTTGTCTCCAGATACTCTCCCTCCCGTCCGCTTCGCTCTGCTCACAATCTCCTACTCTTCTTCTCTCTTGTTACTTCCTCACATTCACGTTTACAGGACTTCTCCAGACTGGTGGCCATCTTGTGGAACTCCCTGCCTCGCTCCACAAGACATAGTTTTAACAGCTTCAAGCGCTCCCTAAAGACTCTACTATTCAGGGATGCATACAACCTACACTAAAATTTCCTAACTCCATTGCTTACCCCTTGAGCCCCTTAGAATGTAAGCCTAGGAGCCCAGCTGTTTGTAGATCACCTTCAAAAGAGCCGACTACAACAGCGCAACTCTCGGCAGGGTCCTCTACCCATTTGATTCCTATAAATGTTATCTTGTATACCAACTATGTTTATAGTGCTGCGGAATCTGTTGGCACTCTACAAATGCCTGATGATAATAATAATAAGTGAGTTACTGTTGCCTTTCTATCATCTCAAACCAGTTTGCCCATTTTCCTCTGACCTCTGAAATCAACAAGACATTCTCGTCCACACAACTGTCGCTCACTGGATATTATCTCTTTTTTGGACCATTCTCTGTAAACCATAGAGATGGTTATGTGTGAAAATCCCAGTAGATCAGCACTTTATGAAATACTCAGACCAGTCCATCTGGCACCAACAACCATGTCACGTTAAAAGTCACTTAAATTCCCTTTCTTCCCCATTCTGATGCTAGGTTTTTAACTTCAGCAAGTCATCTTTACCATGTCTAGATGCCTAAATGCATTGAGTTTTGCCATGTGATTAGCAATTTGTGTTACCAAGCAATTGAACAGGTGCACCTAATAAAGTGGCCGGTGAGTGTATATATATATATATATATATATATATATATATATATATATATATATATATCAATACCTTTAATGTATTCAGTGCAGAAACTCATACAATCGCCATATATACAATACACTGATATATAACACATGAGCATAACAAAAGCAATCTGCAGCACATTATGTTCACATCTAGAAGGATCCCACAGTGCACATATATCATGTAAAACAGAGACCGCTCAACATATAATTGATCCATGGGGACTCTACTGATTTCATTCAAGTGAGGTGTAGTTAACCAGTAAGGCTCTAAGTGTAATTGATTAGTAAAGGACAGTAGGACCTGGCTTCAGATGCAATTTATTCCCAAAAGCAATTTACCGTCAGGCTCAAAAACTAGACCACTTATGTACAGCTTGCTAAGGTTTGCAGTGTCTTAAGTTAATATATTGTATTATATAGAAAATATATAGAAAGCCCAAATACATAGTGTACATACACATATACACATATTTATATAATTACCCACATGTACAGTATATTAATGTATATATATATATTTTACACTCACACAAATATACATTATACACACAAACACACATATATATATATATATATATATATATATATTATTACACACATACAGTATATACTGTATATTTATATATATATATGTACACACATTTATTGTATATGCATGCACACGCACATCTAATTTTTTTAATATGCGCACACATATTTTTTTTTGTATGCATACACACATATACAGTATGTATGTTTTTGTATATACACACACACACATATATATATATATATATATATTTTCACACACACAATTCTATATTTTTTGCACACAGTCACACACACACATATATTTACACACACACAATTGTATATTTTTTTGTACACACACACAAAACATAATTTATGTAAGAACTTACCTGATAAATTCATTTCTTTCATATTGGCAAGAGTCCATGAGCTAGTGACGTATGGAATATACAATCCTACCAGGAGGGGCAAAGTTTCCCAAACCTCAAAATGCCTATAAATACACCCCTCACCACACCCACAATTCAGTTTAACGAATAGCCAAGAAGTGGGGTGATAAAGAAAGGAGTAAAAAGCATCAACAAAGGAATTTGGAAATAATTGTGCTTTATACAAAAAAATCTTAACCACCATAAAAAAAGGGTGGGCCTTATGGACTCTTGCCAATATGAAAGAAATTAATTTATCAGGTAAGTTCTTACATAAATTATGTTTTCTTTCATGTAATTGGCAAGAGTCCATGAGGTAGTGACGTATGGGATATCAATACCCAAGATGTGGAACTCCACGCAAGAGTCACTAGAGAGGGAGGGATAAAAATAAACAACAGCCATATGCTGAAAAATTAATCCACAACCCAAAATATAAGTTATTCTCATGTAGAAAAGAAAAACTTAAAACATCAGCAGAAGAATCAAACTGAAACAGCTGCCTGAAGAACTTTTCTACCAAAAACTGCTTCTGAAGAAGCAAATACATCAAAACGGTAGAATTTAGTAAATATATGCAAAGAGGACCAAGTCGCTGCTTTGCAAATCTGATCAACTGAAGCTTCATTCTTAAAAAGCCCACAAAGTGGAGACTGATCTAGTAGAATGAGCTGTAATACTCTGAGGCGGGGCCTGACTGACCCGACTCCAAATAAGCTTGAAGAATCAAAAGCTTTAACCAAGAAAGAAGCCAAGGATATAGCAGAGGCCTTCTGACCTTTCCTAGACTAGAAGTCTTCCTGAAATCTTTAGTAGCTTCAACATAATATTTCAAAGCTCTCACCACATCCAAAGAATGTAAGGATCTTTCCAAATATTTTTTAGGATTAGGACACAAGGAAGGGACAACAATTTCTCTACTAATGTTGTTAGAATTCACAACCTTAGGTAAAAACTTAAATGAAGTCTGCAAAACCGCCGTATCCTGATGAAAAATCAGAAAAGGAGATTCACAAGGGAGAGCAGAAAGCTCAGAAACTCTTCTAGCAGAAGAGATGGCCAAAAGGAACAACACTTTCCAAGAAAGCAGTCCAAAGAGTGCATAGGCTCAAATGGAGGAGTCTGTAATGCCCTCAAAACCAAATTAAGACTCCAAGGAGGAGAGATTGATTTAATGACAGGCTTAATACGAACTAAAGACTGTACAAAACAGTGAATATCAGGAAGATTAGCAATCTTTCTGTGAAATAAAACAGAAAGAGCAGAGATTTGTCCCTTCAAGGAACTTGCAGACAAACCCTTATCCAAACCATCCTGAAGAAACTGTAAAATTCTAGGAATTCTAAAAGAATGCCAAGAGAATTTATGAGAAGAACACCATGAAATGTAAGTCTTCCAAACTCGATAATAAATCTTCCTAGAGACAGATTTACAAGCTTGTAACATAGTATTGATCACTGAGTCAGAGAAACCTCTATGACTTAGTACTAAGCGTTCAATTTAATTGTAATTGGCAAGAGTCCATGAGCTAGTGACGTATGGGATATCAATACCCAAGATGTGGAACTCCACGCAAGAGTCACTAGAGAGGGAGGGATAAAAATAAACAACAGCCATATGCTGAAAAATTAATCCACAACCCAAAATATAAGTTATTCTCATGAAGAAAAGAAAAACTTAAAACATCAGCAGAAGAATCAAACTGAAACAGCTGCCTGAAGAACTTTTCTACCAAAAACTGCTTCTGAAGAAGCAAATACATCAAAACGGTAGAATTTAGTAAATGTATGCAAAGAGGACCAAGTTGCTGCTTTGCAAATCTGATCAACTGAAGCTTCATTCTTAAAAGCCCACAAAGTGGAGACTGATCTAGTAAAATGAGCTGTAATTCTCTGAGTCGGGGTCTGACCCGACTCCAAATAAGCTTGAAGAATCAAAAGCTTTAACCAAGAAGCCAAGGAAATAGCAGAGGCCTTCTGACCTTTCCGAGGACCAGAAAATATAACAAATAGACTAGAAGTCTTCCTGAAATCTTTAGTAGCTTCAACATAATATTTCAAAGCTCTAACCACATCCAAAGAATGTAAGGATCTTTCCAAAGAATTCTTAGGATTAGGACACAAGGAAGGGACAACAATGTCTCTACTAATGTTGTTAGAATTCACAACCTTAGGTAAAAACTTAAATGAAGTCCGCAAAACCGCCTTATCCTGATGAAAAATCAGAAAAGGAGATTCACAAGAGAGAGCAGAAAGCTCAGAAACTCTTCTAGCAGAAGAGATGGCCAAAAGGAACAACACTTTCCAAGAAAGCAGTTTAATGTCCAAAGAGTGCATAGGCTCAAATGGAGGAGCCTGTAATGCCCTGTCAGTATATTTATGAAAATCTTAGCAGTGCTATCCAAATAATATATATAAGTTTATGAAAATCTTAGCAGTGCTATCCAAATAATATATATAAGTTTATGGCAGGGTTATAAACACAATACAAAGAAATAGAAACCCTTATCAACCATGCACCTACTAGACCATACAATTAATATAAATATCTGAATTCTTTTATTTAGTTAATATCCATAAACATATTGAACTATATTTGCAATAAAAGGAAACTAAATAAAAGTTTATATGCGTTAGAACCAACTCTTAAGATATGCTATTCTTCTTACAAAACCCAGAACAATATACCTTCACAATTCAGCCTTATTTATTTAACACAATGGGACTAAAAACCTTTAACATCCAAGCAATACAATTCTAAACAGTGTTTATAAAACAATAGGATAAAATATATATTCTGCTATTTAACTGCAATTTATCCTAATACAAAATTAACCGACAATATCAGAACTTGTATAGATGAGTTACTTAGCCAATTCAGACACAGATTTGAACAATACCTAGGCTTATAACTACCAATTTAAAATACAATATACTTCACCAATTTTGAACCAATTCGTAGCGGTCTTTAGGTCATCTCATTTGAAAGAAGGTTTTTGCACAAATCAAGGATAAGTTTTAAGCTCCTTGCTGAAGTGAACTTTTTTTTTTTCAGGTATATCGCAGCCAAAATCAGATCACTAATTTTCAACAAGTTACAGACAACTCTCTCTTGTGCATTCAACACTCCCATTATATAATCATTGATGACATCATGTGGGTGGCACTACGGGAGCTGACCTTCCCATTGGTTATCTGGGAAGTCTAAATCGGATTGGCCCTTGGAAATTTCATTTTTAACAGCCAGAAAGAACCTTCTGGCTGTAGTTCTCGCAACATAACACCAGGTGGCAGCATACAGTACAACATAGCAATACAATACAGCATTTCTGACATTTTTAAGCAAGTTAATTTTTTTTTTTTTCATAAAATGGTTATTTAATCAGATTACACTCTCTGCATTAATCATATATAACCCCAATTACAGATGGTTAATATTAGGTTATTTTTTTTATTATTATTCTGATACCAAATATGTTATATTATTAACATTTTATTATATCAAGGCAATTTAATACTGCTAATTAGTAGCTTAAAATGCATTACAATTTTATCGGTATCCTGGCATTTATATGTGAATAATAGCTTATTTTTAATTCAGTATTGTACTGTATTCCAAGTGAATCCTGTCTATGTAGATCTGAAATAAGAAAATAAATGTTAATAATCACTTCTCTTCAGGTCCATAAACATCTATTCATGTTTTTAAACACACAGAGGCTAAGTAAGATCTTTTGTGTTTTCAAAACATATACATCATTTCTATGTATATCTGAATTTATTTCCTATATAAATATCCCCTGCAGCAATCATCCACCTAATACAATGTCTGTGTTACGTGTATTCTGATGTTATCATCCAAACAGCCTGAGTCACTCAACAAGTCTGTGCCAATTATCAGTTCCTTTGAAGAATGTTTGTATCTCTCACATTTCTTCAGACGGATCGGCATTTCTCTTGGAGGAAATCCATATATTTGCTGTATCCTGAAACTGTGTTAGTTTCCATTTCCTTTCAAAATTACTTCCCCCAACATTCCTCTAAGTGACTGTTCTGAAATTTGGCAGGCCAAATGTTCCATTGTCTCCCCCTGTGTGTTCAGCATAATTTTACATAATGAATGTGGGAGATCTCTTAGGAACAAACCTTTGTCTACAGACCATGTTCATATCCACAGATCTATTAAATAAAGACAAATATACCTCTATATATTATTTAATAATATTTCAAATACCTTGACATAAATCCCCCTTTCCAATTCAAAAATATGTAGGACACATGTATTTGAATTGGATCAAAGTTAGTGGTATTTGGTGAGGATGTTGACCGTACACATCATGGACAGTCTTCTATGTAGATAGTCTGTCAATTTTGAACCTTCATGTTTATCAGTTAGGCATCTTTAAACTATAGTATGTCTTTAGTTCATTTGGGGATATGACACTTCATTCTCCCTCTATGACTTGTAGTTGGGATCTGGGATGACACGCTCGCAATTGATTGATATGGACCCATTTGTCTATGAAACTTTCATTTTTGGGGATCCGTATTTTATAGGCCACTGGAGATATTTTGTCAGTAATGACGAAAGGACCTTTCCATGAGGGAAGAAATTTCTTCTCCCTAACCTGATCTCTTCCAAAGTTATAAAGATAAACTTTATCATTTATTTCATATTCCTTTTTGGATGTTTTGAGATCATAATAGGTTTTAGTGGCAGTTGCGGCTCTTTCTAAATTCCTTTGAGCAAATGCAAAGGCATATTGCAGGTGCTTTCTTAAGTTTTCCACATATTGATGTGTATTGGCAGCGTTTATCAAATTTTGGTCTGATGTACGGTACAGCAGATGCTGAGGTAGAACCATTCTTCTACCAGTCATCAGCTCAAAAGGTGACATCTTGGTAGCACTACTTGGAGTTGCTCTTAATGCCATTAAGACTAGAGGTAGTTTTATATCCCAGTCTTTACCTGTTTCACTCACAAACTTTTTGAGGATTTTAACAATAGACTGGTTGTAACGCTCTACACCACCACTTGAGGCAGCTCTATAAGCAATATGGAGCTTTCTTTTAACCCCTAGTATTTTCCACATTTTTGTCATCACTTCGCTAGTGAAGTGGGTCCCCCGATCTGATTCGATTCTTTGGGGCAAACCAAATCTGGAAAATACATGGTTGATGAGCAATGCTGCACATGTTTCAGCACTATTGTTAGGTGCACTAATGCACTCTACCCATTTAGTGAACAGGCATGTCACTGTTAACATGTACTTGTTACCTCTTGATGACCTTGTTACCGGACCAATAAAATCAATTTGTATATCTGACCATGGCATTACCATCCCCCTTTTCTGCAATGGCGCTCTATGCGTTGGTGCAGTGGGTTGGAACTGTGGACAGATTAAACACCCTTGACAGTAGGTTTGAACATCTTTCAACATGTGTGGCCAAAAAGCGTAGTCACGCAATATTTCGTACGTGAGTTTGGCACCGCGATGACCAGATGTGGGAGCATCATGGGCATGTTGAAGCATTAGACCTCTGAACTTGGTGGGTACTACCCACTGTTGGATGCCAGTTTTGGAGGTTCTAATTAACAAACCATCCTGTAATTTGAATTGTGATTTAGATTTTATTAAGATTCTCAGATCTTCTTTGCCAATACAATCATCTTTTGAGATGGGGTTGCTTTCAGGATCTTCTATGTGTTTATAGAAGATGCCTACAATGGGGTCTTCTTTTTGACTAGTGATCAGGTCCTCACTAGGAGAATCCTGACTCCATTGTACCAAGTTAGGCTCACTCTGTTGTTTTGCCTGGTTTCTGGTAATGGCTTCTACCTGAATTGCACCCATTAAGTGTTCAATATTAAGGAGTTCTCCAGTTATGGCTCCTTGTTTGGCTAATGAGTCCGCAAGGTCATTGTCTTCCTTATCAGGACCTAAAACTCTGGAATGACCCTTGGTCTTTTTCCAGTGTATGGTTAAATCATTGGATACTACCAGATTATCAATCTCGCAGAACAATTTGCCATGCTTGACTGGTTTGTTATTGCTTTTCTGCATGCCATTTCTTTTCCAAGTTGGCAGGTATTCAACAAAACTGTCACGCACATAATTTGAGTCAGTTATGATCACAAATTCATGAATACCATGTTCAATAGCCATTTCAATGGTTTTGAAAACAGCAGTTAGTTCTGCAACTTGACTGGATCTTGGTCCAATGTTGAAACCTACAGATATATTTGAGAATCCGTTTGCCCCAGTTATACCAATGCCAGCGACTAATCTGCGCTCATTATCAATAGTGGCATGGTAAGAACAACCATCAACATATACCCAAGGTAATGTTTGACAATGGTCCTCATTGTACATTTTATATGGGGAAAGCAATTGTTCTTCCAGAAAATCATCTTCTGATAATTCTTCCCCAGGATCTCTAGCAGTACAGTCGTGGAGCTCAGCAAGCCCTTGCGCGACTGGATTCTTTTTATTCTGCTTGTAGCGAATTTCTAAGGGCCAGCCTTGTAAGGAAAGAGTCCACGCTGTTATGCGGCTATTAGACAAATTCCCATCTCTTATTCTCTCACTTTGCAAATATAGCAAAGGCTGGTGGGCCGTTTCTACAATAATTTTCTCGCCCTGTATATAGCTGCGGAAATTTTGTAGAGCCCATACAGTAGCTAAGAGGGCTTTTTCGCAATCGTTAAACTTTATTTCTACTGGGGATAGATTTTTGCTCGCATAAGCAATGGCTTTGTTCAAATTATCATGCTTTTGGTATAACACAGCACTCATGCTTACATCTGTGTACCCTGTTTCTAAGTAGAAAGGTTTACCACCTTCAGGGTACACTAAGCAAGGTGCTTGAGTGAGTTTTCTCTTCAGCTCTCTGATGGCTGTCTCTTGAGACTCACTCCAGTGCCATTTCACATCTTTCTTCAGAAGAAGTAGTAGTGGTTTAGTTAATTCCGCATAATTATCAATGAATTTGCGAGAATAATTTGTCATACCCAGGAATGATCTCAATTCCTTTAAGTTAGTTGGGTTTTTAGAATTCACTATAGCTTCCACCTTTTTCTTTTGGGGATTTAATCCGTCAGAGGTAACTTCATGTCCCAAGAAGTTTACACGAGTGCGGCACCATTGAGCTTTTTGCAGGGATAATTTGACACCTGCCCTTTTAAGTTGGCTGAGGACGTGTTTAAGCTCTGCAATATGTTTTTCAAAGTCTGTGCTTTTGATTAAAACATCATCCACATAAGATAAGGTCCCCCTTTCCAGTGCGTCAGGCATAGCCTTATGCATGAATACAGCAAATTCATGTCCAGAATTTATGTATCCAAATGGAAGTCTCTGGAATGCATACTGAACCTTTTGGAAGGAGAATGCTAGCTTATATTGGTCCTCTTCATGTACCTTTATGGTCCAATATCCCTGTGCACAATCAATGGCAGTGAATATTTTGGATCCCTGCATTTGTGCTAGGCACTGGTCAATGTATGGTACAGGCCAGCCAGACATGTATACTCGTTTGTTTAGCTGTCTTAAGTCAGCACACAAACGCCATTGTCCATTGGGCTTAAGGACACCTAGAATAGGATTATTATAAGAGCTGTGCACCTGTCTGATAATACCTCTTTCTTCCAAATTCCTTATGATCTCTGCAAGAGAATCATATGAGGCTAAGGGAAGTCTGTATTGTTTGACAAATACAGGTGGTGCATCGGGATCTGTTTGTATTCTTGCAATGTGCAAGTCTGTAGTACCACAGTCATAAGAATCCTTAGCAAAAATATCCTTGTACTCCATCAGTAGTTCTCGCAGCTGTTGGCGTTCATCATCGCTGGAACAGCCATTAGCTAAGGATATTTGCTCTTCGACTATTTGCTGAAATCCTGGAAAGATTTCAGGCTGTCCTATTTCATAGGCTTCTTCCAGTCTAGAGGTGAGATCCCCTTGATTATAATTTACATTGCTCCCATGACTCTGGGTATTGGGGTAATCTTGCTGTTTGATTGGCTGATCAAACACTAGAGAGGCTTCTTCAATTTTACAGATGCCTTCCTCTGAGCTGAAGGGATAAATGGACTGAATATTAAATAGACCCTCTGGCATAGATGCAAAGGATTGTTCTATTAATTGTTCTTCAGTTAAGTATCCTTCAGGTATTAGCCCAATTACATTATTCTGGAATCCAAAAGTGTAATAACTTGATTCCAGTGCATATCCTATGGTAGTTCCCTTGGATAATGTTATATCCTGTGGGGTCATGTTATGCACAATAATATGTATTGGAACAGTTCCAATATTCACCATAGGAGTGTAGGTTACTGTGACACCCAGATTTTGTATTCTATGGGAGAGGCAAATCAGTGTTTCAGAAGTTTTTAATTTCTGACCTCTCTTTACCTGTAAGGGTAACAGAAATTTATCAGCCCCAGCAGGAATTATAACATCGCTAGATACCTGCATATTCACAGCATATGGCAATTGCTGGTTTGATTTCAGGGCTGCATTTTCATCCTGAAATACTTCAGGGTCCCCCTTTAACCTGCTCCAGAGGCAAGAATTAATCAAATCTATTTGTATGGCATATCTATGTAAGATATCATTGCCAATGTATATTTGATTATGGGGAGTATTTAAAACTAAAAACAGGTGCTTCACTGACTTATTACCGATAGAGATAGATAATAAGCACTTAGCTGTGATGTTATAGCTTTCAGACCTGTCATCCAGGCCGTTGACACTGTGGTCTTGGGGAGAAAGATATTTAATCACTTTAGGTTCAGCTATTTGCGTTAATAAACCTTCGCTTATATAGCTAGCTTCCTGTTTTAAGTTTATTTTAGCATACTTTGTTTTACCAAGGTCATGCACTTGTATAGGGATAAATAGATCCTCTTTAACTCTCTCAATCCCTGTGAGGTATTGAGCGTGGCCTCCCCCCTTAGGGATTTTATGATCCCCCTTGTGGAGTGATATGGTTAATACATCGCCATCTAGGGAAATATTCGCTATCTTTCCAGGCGAAATTTCAAAAGTATTACCATCAGAGCCACTAAAAGGAGTCTGATCATCTATTTGTAGAATAGTGATTTCAGGTATAGGGTTATTCCTGAAATGAATCTCCACAGCATCTGGTTTCTCTTCCACCACGTGACAGCTATGTCGGGCGCGAGATGTACCAGATTTTTCATAATTGATAGGCCGTTTAACTTGCGACCAAATTACATTATTTATGCAATCAATTATGGTGCTTAATCGTTTCAGGAGATCACTACCAATAATTAAACGATCAGTTGGCAGATCCACTATAATGACAGGGTGTCTTATGACCCTGTTCCCCAATTTAAATTTTAACCAGGCAGTACCGTAGACTTTTAGGGAGTCACCCCCAACACCTATTAGAGAACCGTCAAATTCTTTTATTTTAGGTTTGTGGGGTGTTAGCTCATTTAGCTGTGTGTAGTATCTGTGGGATAAGATAGTTGCCTGTGACCCAGTGTCAATTAATCCCCTGATAGGGTTGGAGACTGAATCTTGCACCTCAACTAGTACATAATATCTTCCTGCAGTTTCTATCATTTCACACATAAAATTTGCATTCTCATACATTTGTGGGCTTCGCCACGTATTACCTGAGTTTGCCATGCTTTCTGATGCAGAAGAAGCTTCATACCTACCTGTTTCCTTTATGACAGGGTCGGCTGGATTCTTTTGTACTGCATCTGTGGAAACAAGGTTAAGAGAGAGCTGCAAAGGAAGAGATTTGTTAACTTTTTCCGGCTGATGTCGCTCATTGTCACAGCTAATTTGTCCGTTTCTGGTCTGTGGGGAGATAACATGATTAGTATCATTGATATTTATTACTACATTTTGTATATCTCTCCCCTCCCCTTCAGGTGATACTGCAGTATTTATGACTGTGCCTGTGGTCCACTGCTGACCACTGGCTGTACCCCTAAAAAAGTATTGTTCGGTTGCTGAGCCGTAGATTTTTGACTCATATTAGCGATTTGTTCGCTCAACCGATTTAATTGGGTAAACAGCATATCTACCTGATTGTACAAGTTACCTCTACCCCTGGGCCTATCTCTTGGTGCCCCATTGTACTGATTCCTGGACCATTGGGTTCCCTCAGAATCAGGGCCACTATTTCTATTCTGGCGTGGTTGCCCCTGGGGTTCAGCTTGTTCAGCATTAGTACTTTGGGGAGCATTATATACCTGGGGTGTCTGGTTACCCTGAGAATATCTTCGCCGTCTATTGTATCTACCCTTGCGCGGATACCAATTATTTGGTGAGTATTCTCTTTGTGAGTAATTATTCACCTGATTATGTCCCCCACTTTGGTTATAGTCTCCCTGCGCCTCAACCTGTGTAGGGGGAGGGGCAGAATTAAACCTCTGTGGAGATGGCCTGTTTTGACTGGCCACCTCTGCATAAGTTCTCTTGTTAGACTCCAAATTGAGGGGTTTAGGTGACACCCTAGTTTCTGCTACAATTTTGGGTTTTGATTCCTTTTTAACCCCCTGCTCACTGGACTGCTGAATAGAGTATAATTTTGTACTCTCTTTGATCAGCCATTCCAATGAGCAGTCCTCATCAAAATCTCTAGCTAAGTTAATTTTGATGGGTGTAGGCAATGCTTCAAAAAATAAATTTACAAATTCTGAGCCATCAAATCTGGGATTATCTTCAGCCATACTGTACGCATTTTTCAATACAGAAAGGAATTCAACTGGACTCTGATTCGCACGACACTTTAAACCATATACCGCTATTTTCGCGGCAGTTTTAGTGCGATATTGCCCGAATTCTTTTCTGCATTGTTGTTTTACCCCATTCCAGGAATGAATATTCATATCCTTTAGTGAAGCAAAGAATTTGTGATGCTTACTGTCAAATACCCAAGGCAGAAATTCAATTTTCAATTTCTCACTTGTAACATTCATTATAGCTAACGCATTTTCAAAAGCCTGTAAATGATCAATTACAGATGTTGTTCCCTTATTGGAGAATATAGGTACTGCGCGTTGTACAAAGGTGATTATTTTATGTGAATCATAGACTTTATCAGACTTATTTTGGGATTCTCTGTTAGAGTTTCCCTCCCCTGCATCAGCTGCGCTACAGCTGTCCTCTGGATTTACATCCTGAGGGGATTGTCTATTTGGGAAATCTACTTCTGACCCGTTAGGGGTCATTTGTCTATGTTGTTCTATATATTTTCGTACCTCGTCCCTGACGCGTTCGCTAAAGGAGTTAGCATTATCTGTATTATTCTCATTGCTAATATAGGGGTTTTCATTATGGCGATATGACCTTTTTAAATCGCTTAATTCTCTCTGGCTTTGCGCAAGCTGTTTATTTAAATCTTGTATCTGCGCGATTAAGTCCATATTGTGCTTATCTAAGGTGGCTAGGTTTTGGGCAAATTCATCCATTTTATTTTTGGCTATTTTTAAACCCTCTTCGCGTCTGCGCGAGGAACGAATACTATTTTCTAGCTCCTGTATTTGCAATCGTTTGTCTGTGACACAAAACGACATTTCGTCAATTATGCATATTAAAAGGGGCCAGGATTTTAGTATTAGTTCGTCTCGCTTTTTGGGAGCTTCGCATTGATTAATCATTAATAATTCCTGGAAGAATTCATTCTCTTCATTCCACATATTATTATTAACGGTAATATTTTTAGCCCTAGTTTCAAGCATATCCATAAAATCATTTAATTCACCCGCAATATTAAACTTCCCTTTAAGGTAACTTAAGATATCTTTCTTAAGGACCTGACCTTTAGTAATAGGTATGGTTATGGGACCAATTTCATTGCTATGTGTAGAATTAAATGAGTCACTTCTGGCTACAGACATTATTGTATTGGTTTAGTATTTATTTAACTAAAATGCTAATACAATTTTTGCCAATAAAAAGAGAGAAAAATTTTATATTTCAAAAAAAAAAAAATATTATTAATTTTGAAATATGAAAAATTAATATTCCGAAATATGAAAAATTAATATTTTTGATTAACTTTGAAAATATGAAAAATTAATATTTTTGATTAATTTTGAAATATGAAAAATTAATATTTTTATTAATTTTTCAAAATTAATCTTTAATAATATTTCAAGATATTAATGTCAATCTCGAAATATGAAAACTAATATTTCAACCTTTCAAAAAAAATTATATCTTCAAAATATTAATATCGAAATATGAATTTTTTTTTTTTTTTTTTTTCTTCTCTTTTATAATAATTTCTATTTACTTACAAATATATTATATCAATTATGATGGAATATTAATAAATCTCATGCAATGCCTCCAATTATTATGTCAGTATATTTATGAAAATCTTAGCAGTGCTATCCAAATAATATATATAAGTTTATGGCAGGGTTATAAACACAATACAAAGAAATAGAAACCCTTATCAACCATGCACCTACTAGACCATACAATTAATATAAATATCTGAATTCTTTTATTTAGTTAATATCCATAAACATATTGAACTATATTTGCAATAAAAGGAAACTAAATAAAAGTTTATATGCGTTAGAACCAACTCTTAAGATATGCTATTCTTCTTACAAAACCCAGAACAATATACCTTCACAATTCAGCCTTATTTATTTAACACAATGGGACTAAAAACCTTTAACATCCAAGCAATACAATTCTAAACAGTGTTTATAAAACAATAGGATAAAATATATATTCTGCTATTTAACTGCAATTTATCCTAATACAAAATTAACCGACAATATCAGAACTTGTATAGATGAGTTACTTAGCCAATTCAGACACAGATTTGAACAATACCTAGGCTTATAACTACCAATTTAAAATACAATATACTTCACCAATTTTGAACCAATTCGTAGCGGTCTTTAGGTCATCTCATTTGAAAGAAGGTTTTTGCACAAATCAAGGATAAGTTTTAAGCTCCTTGCTGAAGTGAACTTTTTTTTTTTCAGGTATATCGCAGCCAAAATCAGATCACTAATTTTCAACAAGTTACAGACAACTCTCTCTTGTGCATTCAACACTCCCATTATATAATCATTGATGACATCATGTGGGTGGCACTACGGGAGCTGACCTTCCCATTGGTTATCTGGGAAGTCTAAATCGGATTGGCCCTTGGAAATTTCATTTTTAACAGCCAGAAAGAACCTTCTGGCTGTAGTTCTCGCAACATAACACCAGGTGGCAGCATACAGTACAACATAGCAATACAATACAGCATTTCTGACATTTTTAAGCAAGTTAATTTTTTTTTTTTTCATAAAATGGTTATTTAATCAGATTACACTCTCTGCATTAATCATATATAACCCCAATTACAGATGGTTAATATTAGGTTATTTTTTTTTTTATTATTCTGATACCAAATATGTTATATTATTAACATTTTATTATATCAAGGCAATTTAATACTGCTAATTAGTAGCTTAAAATGCATTACAATTTTATCGGTATCCTGGCATTTATATGTGAATAATAGCTTATTTTTAATTCAGTATTGTACTGTATTCCAAGTGAATCCTGTCTATGTAGATCTGAAATAAGAAAATAAATGTTAATAATCACTTCTCTTCAGGTCCATAAACATCTATTCATGTTTTTAAACACACAGAGGCTAAGTAAGATCTTTTGTGTTTTCAAAACATATACATCATTTCTATGTATATCTGAATTTATTTCCTATATAAATATCCCCTGCAGCAATCATCCACCTAATACAATGTCTGTGTTACGTGTATTCTGATGTTATCATCCAAACAGCCTGAGTCACTCAACAAGTCTGTGCCAATTATCAGTTCCTTTGAAGAATGTTTGTATCTCTCACATTTCTTCAGACGGATCGGCATTTCTCTTGGAGGAAATCCATATATTTGCTGTATCCTGAAACTGTGTTAGTTTCCATTTCCTTTCAAAATTACTTCCCCCAACATTCCTCTAAGTGACTGTTCTGAAATTTGGCAGGCCAAATGTTCCATTGTCTCCCCCTGTGTGTTCAGCATAATTTTACATAATGAATGTGGGAGATCTCTTAGGAACAAACCTTTGTCTACAGACCATGTTCATATCCACAGATCTATTAAATAAAGACAAATATACCTCTATATATTATTTAATAATATTTCAAATACCTTGACAGCCCTCAAAACCAAATTAAGACTCCAAGGAGGAGAGATTGATTTAATGACAGGCTTAATACGAACTAAAGCCTGTACAAAACAGTGAATATCAGGAAGATTAGCAATCTTTCTGTGAAATAAAACAGAAAGAGCAGAGATTTGTCCCTTCAAGGAACTTGCAGACAAACCCCTATCCAAACCACCTTGAAGAAACTGTAAAATTCTAGGAATTCTAAAAGAATGCCAAGTGAATTTATGAGAATTACACCATGAAATGTAAGTCTTCCAAACTCGATAATAAATCTTCCTAGAGACAGATTTACGAGCTTATAACATAGTATTGATCACTGAGTCAGAGAAACCTCTATGACTTAGTACTAAGCGTTCAATTTCCATACACTCAAATTTAATGATTTCAGATCCTGATGGAAAAACGGACCTTGAGACAGTAGGTCCGGCCTTAACGGAAGTGGCCAAGGTTGGCAACTGGACATCTGAACAAGATCTGCATACCAAAACCTGTGGGGCCATGCTGGAGCCACCAGCAACACAAATGATTGTTCCATGATGATTTTGGAGATCACTCTTGGAAGAAGAACTAGAGGCGGGAAGATATAAGCAGGTTGATAACACCAAGGAAGTGTCAGCGCATCCACTGCTTCCGCCTGAGAATCCCTGGACCTGTAACAGTAACAGCTGAAATAATAGAATCCAACTGAGAACCAAATAAATGATTACCTTGGAAAGAAAGAGATAGTAATCTAGACTTAGATGTCATATCAGCATTCCAAGATTTAAGCCACAAAGCTCTTCTAGCTAAAATAGACATGGATCTAACATCAATTTTGATAATATAAAAAATAGCATCACAAATAAAATGATTAGCATGTTGTAGTAAATGAACAATGCTATATAAGTCAGAATCCAATTCTTGTTGCTCTAAATTCTGCAGGCCTAAGAAGATGACCTGAATATAAATAGGCTTTCCTTAGATAAGATTCAAGCTTCCTATCAAAATGATCTTTAAAGGAAGTACTATCTTCCATAGGAATAGTGGTTCATTTAGCAAGAGTAGAAATAGCCCCATCAACTTTGGGGATCTATTCCCAAAACTCTATTGAAACTGCTGGTAAAGGATACAATTTTTTAAACCTTGCAGAAGGATTAAAAAGGAGTACCCGGCTTATTCCATTCCTTAGAAATCATATCAGAAATAGCATCAGGAATAGGAAAAACCTCTGGAGTAACCACAGGAGGTTTAAAAACAGAATTTAAATGTTTACTGGTTTTAATATCAAGAGGACTAGCTTCCTCAATATCCAAAGTAATTAACACTTCTTTTAACAAAGAACGCATATACTCCATTTTAAATAAATAAGTAGATTTGTCAGTGTCAATATCTGAGGAAGGATCTTCTGAATCAGATAGATCCTCATCAGAGGTGGATAATTAATTATGTTGTCGGTCATTTGAAATTTCATCAACTTCATGAGAAGTTTTAAAAGACCTCTAACGCTTATTAGAAGGTGGAAATGCAGACAAAGCCTTCTGAATAGAATCAGTAACAAATTCTTTAAAATTCACAGGTATATCATGTATATTAGAAGTTGAAGGAACTGCAACCGGCAATGTACTATTACTGATGGACACACTATCTGTATGTAAAAGTTTATCATAACAACTAATACAAATGACATTAGGAGATATAATCTGCACAATTTTACAACAAATGCACTTAGCTTTGGTAGAATCGATGTCAGGCAGCAAAGTTCCAACAGATTCTTCTGAGGCAGGATCAGATTGAGACATCTTGCAAAATGTAAACGAAAAAACAACATATAAAGCAAAATTATCAATTTCCTTATATGACAGTTTCAGGAATGGGAAAAAATGCAAATAGCATAGCCCTCTGACATAGAAAAAGGCAAGAGGCAAAAAGCAATGGGGCAATAAATATTGAAAAAAGTTTGGCGCCAAGTATGACGCACAACGTAACAGAATTTCTTTTTGGCGCCAACCATGTCCGGAAATCACAGACACTCGCGTCACTAACGACGCAACCCTGTGTGAAACCTCTGCATCAATTACGACGCCGGAAACTACGAACTTGCGTCAACGGACGTGCCTTTCACGCCAAAAAATTATTGCACCAAGAATGACGCAATAAAGTGTAGCATTTGACGCACCCACGAGCCTAAGTCAGCCCGCAATTTGAAACAAAGTAGTAAATTGAAAAAAAAGACTAAACCCCAGGTAAGAAAAATATTTCTTAATATTTACTTTCCCCAAATATGAAACTGACAATCTGCAAAAGGAAATACATGAACCTGACTCATGGCAAATATAAGTACAATACATATATTTAGAACTTTATATAAATGCATAAAGTGCCAAACCATAGCTGAGGTGTCTTAAGTAATAAAAACATACTTACCAAAAGACACCCATCCACATATAGCAGATAGCCAAACCGGTACTGAAACAGTTATCAGTAGAGGTAATGGTATATGAGAGTATATCGTCGATCTAAAAAGGGAGGTAGGAGATGAATCTCTATGACCGATAACAGAGAACCTATGAAAAAGACCCCCGTTAGGAAAATCATTGCATTCAATAGGTGATACTCTCCACATCCCTCTGACATTCGTTGTACTCTGAGAGGAATCAGGCTTCAAAATGCTGAGAAGCGCATGTCAACGTAGAAATCTTAGCACAAACTTACTTCACCACCTCCATTGGAGGCAAAGTTTGTAAAACTGAATTGTGGGTGTGGTGAGGGGTGTATTTATAGACATTTTGAGGTTTGGAAAACTTTGCCCCTCCTTGTAGGATTGTATATCCCATACGTCACTAGCTCATGGACTCTTGCCAATTACATGAAAGAAATATATATTTACACACACACATATGCACACACACATATATATATATATATATATATATATATATTGTATGCACACACATATACAATATATATTTTTAATACACATGCACACATATATAATATGCACACACATGCACACATATATATATAAATATATAAATATGCATATATATAAATATATACACACATACACATATATTTAGAGTGTGTGTGAGTGAGTGTGCAAGTGTATGTGTGTGCATGTATGTGTATGAGTGGGTGTGCGTGTGTGTATGTGTGCGTGTGTGAGGGTGAGTGTGTACGTGTGTGAGTGTATGTGTGTATGTGTTTGTGTGTGTGTGCATGTGTGAGTGTATATGTGTGTGTGCGAGTGGGTGTGTGCGTGGGTGTGAGTGTGTGGGTGTGCATGTGTGTGAGTGTGTATGTGTGTGTGTGGGTGGGTGTGTGCATGAGTGTGTGGGTGTGAGTGTGTAGGAGTGGATGTGTGTGAGTGTGTGGGTGGATGTGTGTGTACTGACAAGGTGATTATGTGCCACACCTCACTAGCCTCCGATGCTATTTGTTCGTATTAAGATTATTAATAATTACTCCTTTGTTTGGCAAGAAAGGATTCCATTTTTGATTGACATTGCTGGTACATAATTATGAAGGGATATGCAAATGAGCCCCTCCCCCTGCTAGCGTTGTATGTTTCTCCATATGCTATACAGGTTGTGTTTTCTCTAGAAGTCAGTATTATTTGGCAGCTTATCTTGACTTTCTTCATTAGCTCTTCCATTGGCTGACTATAGGATGTCCCCCATATGGTAGAAGTGAGGCCACCTTTATCCTTGAATATACAAATCAACTACTCCACTAACCACAGTGTGACTCTGTATGCTATATGGGGTACAGAGCAGGTTGTGTGTTAGTAAAACGAAATGTATGCTTACCTGATAAATGTATTTCTTTCTGGAGATGGTGATTCCATGACGTCATCAATTACTAGTGGGAATATCACTCCTGGCCAGCAGGAAGAGGCACAGAGCACCACAGCAAAGTTTTTAAGTATCACTCCCCTTCCCATAAACCCCAGTCATTCGACCGAAGGGAAATGGAAAAAAGGAATAACACAAAGGTGTAGAGGTGCCTGAGGTTTAGTCAAAAATAACTGTCTTAAATAACAGGGTGGGGTCGTGGACTCACCATATGCGGAAATAAATACATTTATCAGGTAAGCATAAATTTCATTTTCTTTCCTAAGATATGGTGAGTCCACAACGTCATCAATTACTAGTGGGAACCAATACCCAAGCTAGAGGACACAGATGACTAGGAGGGATACCAAGACAAGCAGACCTAAACAGAAGGCATCACTGATTGAAGAACCTTTCCACCAAAAAGAAGCCTCGGCCGAGGCAAAAATATCAAATTATAAAATTTGGAAAAAGAAGACCAAGTTGCAGCCTTGCAAAACTGTTCCACAGAAGCTTCATTTTAGAAAGCCTAGGAAGAAGAGACAGTTCTTGTGGAATGAGCCATAACTCTCTCAGGAGACTGCTGACCAGCAATCTTTCTCCACCAGAAAGAAAAATAAGTAGCTTTCTGATCTTTACACTTTCCAGAGAAACAAACAAACAGGACAGAAAACTAGCGAAAAACCCTAGTCGCCAGTAGAAAAAATTTAAAGCAAGCACAACATCGAAGTTGTGCAACAAATGTTCCTTATGAGAATAAGGATTAGAACATAGAGAAAGAACAACAAGTTCCCGATTATTATTTCTATTTGGAGCCCTGAAGGAAGAAAACTCAACTAGTACGAGAAACACTTTATCCGAAACATAAGATAAGGCGAATCACACTGCAAAGCCGAGAGTTACAAAATTATCAGAGCAGAGAAGATAGCAATAAGAAACAAAACCTTCCAAGATAAGAACTTAATATCTACGGAATGCAATGGCTCAACAGGAGCCTGCTGCAGAACTTTAAGAACAAGGTTAAGGCTCCAAGCAGAGCTCCTAAATGGAAACGAGCAAAGGGAATGATGTCCATGGAAGTAACCATCAGACCAATTACCTCCATACATTGAGCCACTGATGGCCGAACAGTAGATTGCAGAAAGAAGCAAGAGGAAAGAATCTTTGATTTTCTGCCCTCTGACAGAAATATTTGCATGGTCCCTGGTCCCTAAGCAAACTACCCCTGTAACTGAAACAAGGTCATTTCCAGAAAAAAGACAACAAGAGCTTTGTATGAGAGTCTGCTTATTGAAAAGATGGCGCCTGAACCAATAAGTTGTCCAGGAAAGGCGCCACTGCAATTCCCCGAAACCTGATCACTGCCAAGAGTTAGAAAATCCTGTGAGCCATGGCAAGGCCAAAATGTCTGACCTGAAGGGAAATCTCAGGAACTTGAAGATACTCATCAGGTCTATGGTCAGCATGAACTGACCCTCCTGGATCAAAGGAAGAATGCAACAAATGATTTCTATTTTGAAGGACAGTACCCTGAGAAAACTTCTTGAGACACTTAAGTCTAGAATAGGACGGAAAGTTTACTCTCTTATGGGAACCACGAACAGGTTTGAACATCATCGATCCCAAGGAGGAAAGACCCCAAACGCAATTAAAAATTGTCTCTCTTTTATATAATCTGCAGATAAACATGAGAGGTGGATCTAGAATTATATTTATAACCCTGAGATACTATGTCCACAGCCTAACTGGGACATCTTGTATCAATCTTGAAGAAAACAGAGAAATTCAGCCTCCCACTGGTCCAATCCCGGATCGGAGGCAAACCCTTCATGCTGATTTAGACACAGCTGCGTTTTTTTACTCTGATGTCCTCCAGGTCTATTCTTCTTGTCTTGTGATAGAAAAGACCCTTTTCCACCCGTAATATCAGAAATGTTTCTGCCAGACCAGGATCAAACAAGGTCTTACCCTTGTAAGAAAGCGTCAGAAGCTTGGAATCAGAGGAAATCCACTGACCAAGAATATAGCCAGCTATCTTGGCTCCCTGCTTAATGAGTTGCATGGTAGCAGCAGGATTAAACGAATTGGCTAATTTATGAGCCTTAATTCCGTTCTGGATCTCCTCCAAAGGATCTCTACCAAAATGGAATCAGACAAGATTTTGCACCAAAAGGATGCCGTACTAGACACAGTGACAATACAAACTTCCATATAAGCCTCCAGCTTAGTCTATTGATCCTTAAAAGAGCAACTACCCTCTATAGGGATCGTAGCTCTCTTAGCCACAGTAGAAATGGCCCCTTCTACTGTAGGCACCGTGCGCCATGATATTTAATGGAGACAGTGACAGGAAACATCCTTTTAAGTACAGGCAACGGGGAAAAAAGAATCCCTGACTTCTCCCATTTCTGTGAAAAAATTTCTAGCACGGTCTGGAACATGAAAAACTTCCATAGAGGAATCCTAGTAATTATAGAGGTTACTAGATTCCTTAGGGTTGACAACGACAGGCGTATCAAAGTCGTCCAAAGTAGCCAAAACTTCCTTTAACAATACACAAAGGTGTTCAAGCTTAAATCTGAGGGTGACTACTTCAGCAACAGATGAAGGAATTATACTGTCCAAATCTGAGATTTCACCCTCAGAGGCTACCAACATATCCTCCTCATCAGACTTCTGAGGTAGGGCAACCTGAGTAGCAGTAAGCGGAACAGAAACCTTACTATGTGAATCTCTAAATTTCCTCTTGCATTTTCCCTTCAACATAGGAAAAATCAGATAATTCCACAGATACTGCCGAGGATAGCTGTGCAGCAAAATCTATAGACAAATATACTCCTGAGAGGAACTGCAGGGCACTGCATGTGACGCCATTAAGGCTTGGGATGTGCAATGAAAAAGCTGTGGCATTGCCAGGACAGCTTCATCCTGAGAGACATAGGGCTCAGAGATAATCTATCAAAAATACAAGCTAAGCATGCAGCACAGAATTGCAAACAAAACAATTTGCACCTCAATAGCTATCATAGGTTTCAAACCGGTGGCAATAGATCAACAATATTGCACAACACAGCTACTTATTCACTGTACCACAGAGAACACTGGCTTATAATAGAAAATAAAAAAATTGACTATGTACTGTCACTTTAAAAACAGTACTCGGTTCACAATTTACATTAGTTGAAACAAGTAATGCTGAATGCAAACATGTATATAAACACTTATTCAATGTACTTTTCTAATTCCAATGCTTCATGCAAACATGTACACACTTAGACTGCTGTTTCTCAAAAAAACAGTCTCCTAATATTATTAGCAATGAAAAAGTGGAGGAAACAAGGCAACTAGACAAAGTCCGCTTTTCACAGACTGCTGATAGGACATCAGAAAAAACAATGACCAGCAGTGACCATTCTAAACAGCAAGGAACTTGTTGTAATACACAAGTGATCCCACGGATGCAGCAGACGCCGCTCCGTAGCAGAGGAGGGAGAACAAATGACCGGGTTGGAAGAAGCTGCACCATTAAGAAAAGTGCGCGCTTCCAACCCGGCTCAAAAGTGAAAGTGAGCACTCTGAGACCAATGGCGGATTAGACTGCCCAAATAAGCCTCACATCGCAAGATAAATTCACAATCCTAACTGTGAACGTTTTTTTCCCTAGCATAAACAAGCCTCTTGCGTTTCCCCAACGTGTCTGAAACACATTTCACTACTCTGAGAAACTTAGTGCCATAGTAATACCACCCTCTTACTGTGTACACTGAGCGCAACACTGCTGTTAGAGAGCTCCGGGGAAAATATGCACTTAATCGTTACATATCTGAAAGCTAATACAAATACAAACAGCTCACAGTATATAAAGGGGAAAATACTGTATATCCCAGTAAAAAGTTAAAAAACTCCCAAGTTTCTAATGTCACAATAGCAGTACCTGCTTCCTGCCTGAAAATATTCTTATAAAGGATATATATGTCCCAAATAAAGCTGCAGGTCACCTTATTAAGTGCACAGTCTCCAATACCCAGCAGACAAAAGGCACTTACCTGCAATCTGGCCGTCTGGCAGGAGGACAGCTTACAATGTGTGAGATGAAGCCTTGTAGAAAAAAAGAAAGAACACAGTAAACCTACTATGGTTTTCTATACAATGGGCAGCAAATATGTTAGGTAAACGCAGCAAGGCCCACCTCACAAGTTCCCAACTGCTTTAAAGCCACCACTACTCTACTGCAGAGATTGACGTGGACTACAGCTAGACCCAAAAATCTTGCTTGAAGCAAAAGAAATCCACTTTTCTTCAGACACCAAAACTTCACCTCCTCCATTGCCAAAGGGCAAAGAGAATGACTGGGGTTTATGGGAAGGAGAGTAATACTTAACAGCTTTGTTGTGGTGCTCTTTGCCTCCTCCTCCTGGATAGCAGTCATATTCCCACTAGTAATTGATGACGTTGTGGACTCACCATATCTTAGGAAAGAAATCTAGTTATTTCATAGACACTTGTGCCAATTCATCACCTAGCTTTTCAAACATTTTATAAGTGGGCGTTCCTACCTTTAACATCTAATAGATATGTGAGGTGCTCAATACACCGTATCTTGCTTGTCAAATGTGAACCGCTAGCAACATGAAGAAACAACAGTTACTACAGGAAACCAGTTTAGATTTCTGTCAGATTGTGATAGTACCATATTGGCATGTCTGCTTTGTTATGGTATTCTTGGGGGGGCAGGGGGCATTCTGGGTCATTCTAGAGGCGTGACCTACAGTCTTGGCCAAAAGATTTGAGAATGACACAAATATTAATTTTCACAAAGTGTTTTTAGATCTTTTTGTCAGATGTTACTATGGTATACTGAAGTATAACTACAAGCATTTCATAAGTGTCAAAGGCTTTTATCGACAATTACATTGTTTATGCAAAGAGTTAATATTTGCAGTGTTGACCCTTCTTTTTCAAGACCTCTGCAAATCGCCCTGGCATGCTGTCAATCAACTTCTGGGCCACATTCTGACTGATAGCAGCCCATTCTAACATAATTAATGCTTGGAGTTTTTTGTTCACCCTCCTCTTGAGGATTGACCACAAGTTCTCAATGGGATTAAGGTCTGGGGAGTTTCCTGGCCATGGACCCATAATTTCGATGTTTTGTTCCCTAAGTCTTTTAGTTATTACTTTTGCCTTATGGCAAGTTGCCCCATCATGCTGGAAAAGGCATTGTTTGTCACCAAACTGTTCTTGGATGGTTGGGAGAAGTTGCTCTTGGAGGATGTTTTTGTACCATTCTTTATTCATGGCTGTGTTCTTAGACTAAATTGTGAGTGAGCCCATCCCCCTTGGCTGAGAAGCCACCCATCAAATGAATGGTTCAGAATGCTTTACTGTTGGCATGACACAGGACTGATGGTAGTGCTCACCTTTTCTTCTTTGGACAAGGTTTTTTCCGGATGCCCCAAACAATCGGAAAGGGGATTCTTAAGAGAAAATGACTTTACCCCAGTCCTCAGCAGTCCAATCCCTGTACCTTTTGCAGAATATCAGTCTGTCCCTGATGTTTTTCCTAGAGAAAAGTGGCTTCTTTGCTGCCCTTCTTGACACCAGGCCATCCTCCAAAAGTCTGCACTGGTGGTGCCCCGATCCTGCAGCTGAATCAACTTTAGGAGACAATCCTGGCACTTGCTGGACTTTCTTGGGCGCTCTGATGCCTTCTTCACAACAATTGAACCTCTCTCCTTGAAGTTCTTGATTATCCAATAAATGGTTGATTAAGGTGCAATCTTAGTAGCAGCAATATTCTTGCCTGTGAATCCCTTTTTGTGCATAGCAATGATGACTGCACGTGTTTCCTTGTTGGTAACCATGGTTAACAGAGGAAGAACAATGATTTCAAGCGCCACCCTCATTTTAAAGCTTCCAGTCTGTTATTCTAACTCAATCAGCATGACAGAGTGGTCTCCAGCCTTGTCCTCGTCCACACTGACACCTGTGTTAACGAGAGAATCACTGACATGATGTCAGCTGGTCCTTTTGTGGCAGGGCTGAAATGCAGTGGAAATGTTTGTTTGGGGATTAAGTTAATTTTCATGGCAAAGCGGGACTTTGTAATTATTTTCAATTTATCTATTCACTCTTCATAACATTCTGGAGTATATGAAAAAATTGATTTCTGTAGCTCGTTTGTACTGAGAAGGGAACTGTTGTGAGGTAGAGACAGCCCCATTCTTTATAATGTGACTTAGAGGAACATACAATGCTCTTACGTGTTACTTCACATTATTATAGCACTGTTGCTTGTAACTGTGTGTTTAAGGGATTAGCTCCAGAGCAGCAATAAACTACTGGGAGCTAGCTGAGCACATCAGGTCAGCCAGTGACAAGAGGCATATGTGTGTAGCCACCAGTCAGCAAATGCCATGCTCCATCTGAATCATGCAAGTTTAGTTTTGACTTTCCTTGAAGATGTGACATAGGCTGGGAACAAATTCTTTATGACTTTTCCGTTCTTGAGTTACAATGTTGCAGTGATTTAAGTGTAACTAACAAGTTTCTTTGACACTAAGCACAAGGATGGTTGTAGACCATTACATTTGGGGGAGGGGATGCAGAATGTTGACCACAAATATCAAGGGGCTGGTGGTACCACTGGGTGATCTCATATTCTGGCACTTATGTTCTCCCTCTGTTGTGTAGAGCACTGGGCATGACATAAGGCTCTACCTGGCAAATCCAGGGCCATCTTTAAGGTTTGGGGTGTTAGAGTTACGGTATGGGTGGATTGCACCTCTAGTATTCACCACTGCATGGTGCACAGAGGAAGCTAGATGTGAGGCTACTATGTCATCATGTACAAGAGTCTATTTCTCACTATGTAATGACTCTCAAAAAATAGCCTTTACCTTGGCAGTGCTTGCATAACTAGCAGACATTCCAGTATTGATCCAACCCATTAATCATTTTCAGAATTCTTTATTTGTAAGCATCTCCTGCTTGATTCCTCTGAGTGCTGTGATCACAAAGCCGCTCAACCAATATAATGATCAGAATACCAAGCTATAGACTCGCGCCAACTGTATAACTGGCCAACACACAACTGTAGGCTGCGATGCACGAGATTAAAGGGACAGTATACACCAATTTTCATATAACTGCATGTAATAGACACTACTATAAAGAATTATAAGATGCACAGATACTGATATAAAAATCCATGATAAAACGGTTTAAAAACTTACTTAGAAGCTTTCAGTTTAGCTCTGTTGAAAAGGTAGCTGGAAAGCCCACTGCAAGTGGGAAATAAGACCCTCCCCCAATCCCCCTTCTTTTGCATATGAAAAGACCCTTTACACAAAGAGGAGCTAGCTGGAGTAGGTAATTGACGGTATTCAAATAACATTTTTGGGGCTTGGTTAGGAGTCTGAAAATCAGAGTAATGTTATTTAAAAATAAGTAAAACTATACATTAAAAAAAAACAAAAAAACTTTCGGCTAGATTACGAGTTTTTGTCGGTAATGGTGTGCGGTGCTAACGCGCAGTTTTCCCTCACCGCTCACCACAGACACGCTGGTATTACGGGTCTTTACAAACCCAGCGTTAGCCGCAAAAAAGTGAGCGTAGAGCAGAATTTAACTCCACATCTCACCTCAATACCAGCGCTGCTTACGGTAGCGGTAAGCTGGCAAAACGTGCTTGTGCACGATTTCCCCATAGGAATCAATGGGGCTGATTTGGCTGAAAAAAAGTCTAACCCCTGCAAAAAAACAGCGTTCAGCTCCTAACGCAGCCCCATTGATTCCTATGGGGAAAGACTTTTTATGTCTACACCTAACACCCTAACATGAACCCCGAGTCTAAACACCCCTAATCTTACACTTATTAACCCCTAATCTGCCGCCCCTGACATCGCCGCAACCTACATTATATTATTAACCCCTAATCTGCAGCTCCGGGACACCGCCGCCACCTACATTATACTTATGAACCCCTAATATGTCACCCCCAACATCGCTGACACCTACATTATAGTTATTAACCCCTATTCTGTCGCCCCCAATGTCGTTGCAACCTACCTACAGTTATTAACCCCTAATCTGCTGTCCCCAACGTCTCCGCCACTATAATAAAGTTATTAACCCCTAAACCTAAGTCTAACCCTAACCCCCCAACTTAAATATAATTTAAATAAATCTAAATAAAATTATTATTATTAAATAAATTATTCCTATTTAAAACTAAATACTTACCGATAAAATAAACCCTAAAATAGCTACAATATAACTAATAGTTACATTGTATCTATCTTAGGGTTTATTTTTATTTTACAGGCAACTTTGTATTTATTTTAACTAGGTACAATAGTTATTAAATAGTTATTAACTATTTAATAACTTCCTAGTTAAAATAAATACAAATATACCTGTAAAATAAATCCTAACCTAAGTTACAATTACACCTAACACTACACTAGAATTCTATCAGCCAATCGGAATTGAAGGGACGCCATCTTGGATGACGTCACTTAAAGGTACCGTCATTTAGTGTTAGTCGTCGGAAGAAGAGGATGCTCCGCGTCGGATGTCTTGAAGATGGACCCGCTCCGGATGGATGAAGATAGAAGATGCCGCCTGGATGAAGACTTCTGCACGTCTGGATGACTTCTTCTGCCCGGATAGGATGAAGACTTTGGACCATCTGGAGGACCACTTCTGACCGGTTGGGTGAAGATGTCTCAAGGTAGGGTGATCTTCAAGGGGTTAGTGTTAGGTTTTATTAAGGGGGGATTGGGTGGGTTTTAGAGTAGGGTTGGGTGTGTGGGTGGTGAGTTGTAATGTTGGGGGTATTGTCTTTTCTTTTTTTTTTACAGGTAATAGAGCTGATTACTTTGGGCAATGCCCCGCAAAAAGCCCTTTTAAGGGCTATTTGTAATTTAGTATAGGGTAGGGATTTTTTATTATTTTGGGGGGCTTTTTTATTTTATTAGGGGGATTAGATTAGGTGTAATTAGTTTTAAAAAAATTGTAATTATTTTATTTTTTTCTGTAATTTAGGGTTTTTCCCCCCCCGTAATTTAGTTTATTTAATTTAATTGTAAATTAATTGCAGTTAATTTAGGTAATTTATTTAATGATAGTGTAGTGTTAGGTGTAATTGTAACTTAGGTTAGGATTTATATTACAGGTACATTTGTATTTATTTTAACTAGGAAGTTATTAAATAGTTAATAACTATTTAATAACTATTGTACCTAGTTAAAATAAATACAAAGTTGCCTGTAAAATAAAAATAAACCCTAAGATAGATACAATGTAACTATTAGTTATATTGTAGCTATCTTAGGGTTTATTTTATTGGTAAGTATTTAGTTTTAAATAGGAATAATTTAGTTAATTGTAGTAATTTTATTTAGATTATTTTAAATTATATTTAAGTTAGGGGGTGTTAGGTTTAGGGTTAGACTTAGGTTTAGGAGGTAATACATTTAATATAGTTGTGGTGACGTTGGGGCAGCAGATTAGGGGTTAATAAATGTAGGTAGGTGTCGGCGATGTTAGGGATGGCAGATTAGGGGTTAATAAAATGTAACTAATGTTTGCGAGGCGGGAGTGTAGCGGTTTAGGGGTTAATATATTTATTGAAGTGGCGGCGATGTCTGGTCGGCATATTAGGGGCTAAAAAATTATTTAAGTGTTTGTGATGTGGGGGGCCTCAGTTTAGGGGTTAATAGGTAGTTTATGGGTGTTAGTGTACTTTTATCCCTTTAGTTAAGAGTTTTATATTACGGCGTTAGTCCATAAAACTCTTAACTACAGACTTTTAAATGCGGTATCAGTCTTGACAGGAGAGGGTGTACCGCTCACTTTTTCCAAGAGTCGTAAAAAAGATAGGATACGCAATTTACGTAAGTGGATTTGCAGTATGCTCGAGTCGCGGAAGAAAAGTGAGCGGTACACCTGTACCTGCCAGACTGGTAATACCAGCGGGCATTAAAAAGCAGCTTTGGGACCTCTCAAGACTGCTTTTTAAGGCTAACGAAAGACTTGTAATCTAGGCGTTTATGAGCTATATAAATAGATCATCTACAAAACATTTATGCACAGAAAGAGTGAGTGTATAATGTCCCTTTAACTTGCTCTGAATCCTTAAAGGGACAGTCAAGTAAAAAAATGATTTAAATAGGGCATGTAATTTTAATCAACTTTCCCATTTACTTTTATTACCAGTTTTGCTTTGTTTTCTTGGTATTCTTAGTTGAAAGCTAAACCTAGGTAGGCTCATATGCTAATTTCTTAGACCTTGAAGGCTGCCTCTAATGTGAAAGCATGTTGACAGTTTTTCACCACTAGAGGGCGTTAGTTCATGTGTTTCATATAGATAACATTGAGCTCAGGCATGTGAAGCTCCTAGGAGCGAGCACTGATTGGGTAAAAATGCATGTCTGTCAAATGAACTGAAATAAGGGAGCAGTTTGCAGAGGCATAGATACAAGGTAATCCCAGAGGTAAAACGCGTATTGTTATAACTGGGTTGGTTATGCAAAACTGGGGAATGGGTAATAAAGGGATTATCTACCTTTTTAAACAACAAAAATTTTGATGTTGACTGTCCCTTTAAGTTTTGTTTTAAAAACATCAAAATCTGTAGTACGCTGTGCTTAAAAAATTTTCTCAAGACACACACTCATTATTGAGAGGTTTAATATAATTATATTTTATGACCCTTCCAAATTGTCCCTTGCAGTCAAGTCTGTCATCTTGGATCATTATATTTTTTATACTGTGAACCAGTATGCTAGGTCCAAGACCAAATGACACCTCAGGATAGAAGAAATTTTGTGTACCCGTTCTTCATCCATTATATACATATATATATATATATATATATATATATATATATATATATATATACTGTACAGGTAGCCCTCAGTTTACGCCGGGGTTAGGTTCCAGAAGGAATGGTTGTAAATCCAAACTGTTGTAAATTGAAACCCAGTTTATAATGTAAGTCAATGGGAAGTGAGGGAGATAGGTTTTAGGCCCCTCTCAAAACTGTCATAAATAACACCTAATACATTATTTTTAAAGCTTTGAAATGAAGACTTTAAATGCTAAACAGCATTATAAACCTAATAAAATAATCACACAACACAGACTTCACTTGCATTTTTCTGCAAACAGTTCTTTCTATGCATTCCAATCTGGACTGATTTATAGACAGAAAGATCTTGTTCCTTAGAAATCTGCTCGATAGCTCAGGTCTGGTTACACTGAATAATTTCAGCTTGCTTGGCTTTGCTGCAACACAAGAGGACAGCTCCACCTACTGGCTATTTTAATAAATGCACTGCTTCTCAATGCTTCTCAATAGCAGTCACATGACTGGAAAAAAAAGGTTGTTATTCTGAAACGGTGTAAATTGAACCGTTGTAAAACGAGGGCCACCTGTATATATATATATATATATATATATATATATATATATATATATATATATGTTGGCATTTGCTGATGCCGCCTCTGGTGGGCAGACTACACAGTGGTATGGAGTTTGGTTATACCTACTTCAGTATTGGTAAGATGATATCCAGCATTTGGCTATGCCTTTCCAAGATCACCAACACCCGGAAAGACTTGTATATCTATTTAACCCTTTCTCTCTGTGCATGAATCCTACCCATAATATGGGGCAAAGCTTCAGAATACTTACCCTAGTGGTGAATCCAAGTGCACCACATATACCACCGAGCAGATGTGTGTGCACGAGGCTTACTCCTGTATTAGAGGTTATATGCCTGCAAATGGAAATATATTAACTACATAACGTAACTATAATACATTAGGGAAGCTATTATGAAAGTATTTGCTGTAGAAAGACATTCCCTTTAAGTATAAACGTCATAGCTCTAGTCCTGAGAAAAAATCTCCATGATATAAACTTAGATGCTATGGAACTGGAATTTTGTGTATAATAAGTGCAAATATTTGCAGTAAAATTACAGTTCCCGGATAATATATTGTGGCTCCTTAAAAGACAAAGTATTTAGAAATGTACAGATGTGAAAAAATAACGTTTATTAAATTGTGTTGTTCATGGGCGTTCGTAGAAACATTTATTGAGGTGCAAGGATGAAATATCTCACTCACCTCACTTTATACCTTTAAAGAAAAATGTTAAATTGATTATGTGATATCTAGAGCTGAGTATTTCAGCTCCTGTCCTTAGGGCACACCAACAGGCCAGATTTCCATGATATCTGAACTAGAGCACAGGTGACATTATCAGCATGTTAGTAACCATGGTTACTGATCAGCTGATTATTTCACCTGTGCTCTAGTTCAGATATAATGCAAATCTGGCCTGTTGGTGTGCCCTGAAGACTGCCGTTGATCTACAAGCTTATATGACCCATCATTTAAAAAAGGGTCTCTTGACCACATGATTTGAAGAGGATCATTTTTTCCCTGTCTTTAACATTAAAGGGACAGTAAATGACTTGAGGTTGTAATATAAAATGCTTAACTATGTGCAGAATATATTTATTATTTATTTTGGCCTCTTTGCCTATAATTTTATTGTAAACGTGTGCCCAATGACAAGCCTAACCCTGACATATATCTGTCACTAAGTGCCTACAGCAGATATGATAAGATATTGAAATCGTAACTGTACCATATACACTATACAAAGCTTTATATATATATACCTATGCCTCTGTACACCAACATTTATCTCCATAAGCTTAAAGGGAGATAAAAGTGCAACAAATCCCCAAATGTGTTAGAACATTTTATTATTGCACTAAACACATGTTAAATACATAGTTAAAGTCAACTGCAGACCAGCAATGCACTACTGGGAGCTAGCTAAACTAATCTGGTCAGCAAATGACATGCCACCAATCTGCAGATAGCTCCCAGTAGTGCATAGGCTGCTCCTGAGCCTACCTAGGTATGCTTTTAAACAAAGGAAACCAAGACAACAAGGTAGAATTATTATATTTAAAATTGAATGCTCTGTCTGATCAATGAAAGTTTAAATGGACATAAAACCCCATGATGCAGACAGAATATACAATTTTAAACAACTTTCCTATTTACTTCTATTATCTAATCTAATTATTTTAGTATCCTTTGTTGAAGGAGCATAACTGCACTACTTAGCTGAACACATTAGACAAGCCAATGACAAGAGGCATATACTGTAAGTACAGCCACCAATCAGCAGATAGCTCCCAGTAGTGGACTGCTGCTCCTGAGCATACCTAGATATACTTTTCAACAAATGATACCAAGAGAAAATAGCAAATTTCATAGTAGAAGTATATTGAAAAGTTTTTTTTTTGTTTTTAAATTGTGTGCTCTATCTGAATCATGAATCAAGAAAATATGGGATTTATGTCACTTTAATTTTGACTTTCATGTCCCATTAAGTGTAGGTAAAAGATCTGACTGTGGATTTTTATAATTGTCTATCATATAGAGGTACACATGATAATGAATTAGCACTTTCAATATGTATATATACACACACCTCAGTATACTCATATACATAGTGTACATGTATATACACACACCTCAGTATACTCATATACATAGTGTACCTGTATATACACACACCTCAGTATACTCATATACATACTGTACCTGTATATACACACACCTCAGTATACTCATATACATAGTGTACATGTATATACACACACCTCAGTATACTCATATACATACTGTGCATGTATATACACACACCTCAGTATACTCATATACATACTGTACCTGTATATACACACACCTCAGTATACTCATATACATACTGTACCTGTATATACACACACCTCAGTATACTCATATACATACTGTACCTGTATATACACACACCTCAGTATACTCATATATATAGTGTACCTGTATATACACACACCTCAGTATACTCATATACATAGTGTACCTGTATATACACACACCTCAGTATACTCATATACATACTGTACATGTATATACACACACCTCATTATAATCATATACATAGTGTACCTGTATATACACACACCTCAGTATACTCATATACATACTGTACCTGTATATACACACACCTCAGTATACTCATATACATAGTGTACCTGTACATATACACACACCTCAGTATACTCATATACATACTGTACATGTATATACACACACCTCAGTATACTCATATACATAGTGTACCTGTACATATACACACACCTCAGTATACTCATATACATACTGTACCTGTATATACACACACCTCAGTATACTCATATACATACTGTACATGTATATACACACACCTCAGTATACTCATATACATACTGTACCTGTATATACACACACCTCAGTATACTCATATACATACATACTGTACATGTAAATACTCACACCTCAGTATACTCATATACATAGTGTACCTGTATATACACACACCTCAGTATACTCATATACATAGTGTACCTGTATATACACACACCTCAGTATACTCATATACATACTGTACCTGTATATACACACACCTCAGTATACTCATATACATAGTGTACCTGTATATACACACACCTCAGTATACTCATATACATAGTGTACCTGTACATATACACACACCTCAGTATACTCATATACATACTGTACCTGTATATACACACACCTCAGTATACTCATATACATAGTGTACCTGTATATACACACACCTCAGTATACTCATATACATACTGTACCTGTATATACACACACCTCAGTATACTCATATACATACTGTACATGTATATACACACACCTCAGTATACTCATATACATACTGTGCATGTATATACACACACCTCAGTATACTCATATACATAGTGTACCTGTATATACACACACCTCAGTATACTCATATACATACTGTACCTGTATATACACACACCTCAGTATACTCATATACATAGTGTACCTGTATATACACACACCTCAGTATACTCATATACATAGTGTACCTGTATATACACACACCTCAGTATACTCATATACATACTGTACCTGTATATACACACACCTCAGTATACTCATATACATACTGTACCTGTATATACACACACCTCAGTATACTCATATACATAGTGTACCTGTACATATACACACACCTCAGTATACTCATATACATACTGTGCATGTATATACACACACCTCAGTATACTCATATACATACTGTACCTGTATATACACACACCTCAGTATACTCATATACATAGTGTACCTGTACATATACACACACCTCAGTATACTCATATACATACTGTGCATGTATATACACACACCTCAGTATACTCATATACATACTGTGCATGTATATACACACACCTCAGTATACTCATATACATAGTGTACCTGTACATATACACACACCTCAGTATACTCATATACATACTGTACCTGTATATACACACACCTCAGTATACTCATATACATAGTGTACCTGTATATACACACACCTCAGTATACTCATATACATAGTGTACCTGTATATACACACACCTCAGTATACTCATATACATACTGTACCTGTATATACACACACCTCAGTATACTCATATACATACTGTACCTGTATATACACACACCTCAGTATACTCATATACATAGTGTACCTGTACATATACACACACCTCAGTATACTCATATACATACTGTGCATGTATATACACACACCTCAGTATACTCATATACATAGTGTACCTGTATATACACACACCTCAGTATACTCATATACATAGTGTACCTGTATATACACACACCTCAGTATACTCATATACATACTGTGCATGTATATACACACACCTCAGTATACTCATATACATACTGTACCTGTATATACACACACCTCAGTATACTCATATACATAGTGTACCTGTATATATTCACACCTCAGTATACTCATATACATACATACTGTACATGTATATACACACACCTCAGTATACTCATATACATACATACTGTACATGTATATACACACACCTCAGTATACTCATATACATACATACTGTACATGTATATACACACACCTCAGTATACTCATATACATACATACTGTACCTGTATATACACACACCTCAGTATACTCATATACATACTGTACTTGTATATACACATACCTCAGTATACTCATATACATAGTGTACCTGTACATATACACACACCTCAGTATACTCATATACATACTGTGCATGTATATACACACACCTCAGTATACTCATATACATACTGTACCTGTATATACACACACCTCAGTATACTCATATACATAGTGTACCTGTATATACACACACCTCAGTATACTCATATACATACTGTACCTGTATATACACACACCTCAGTATACTCATATACATAGTGTACCTGTATATACACACACCTCAGTATACTCATATACATACTGTGCATGTATATACACACACCTCAGTATACTCATATACATACTGTACCTGTATATACACACACCTCAGTATACTCATATACATACTGTACATGTATATACACACACCTCAGTATACTCATATACATACTGTGCATGTATATACACACACCTCAGTATACTCATATACATACTGTACATGTATATACACACACCTCAGTATACTCATATACATACTGTACCTGTATATACACACACCTCAGTATACTCATATACATACTGTACTTGTATATACACACACCTCAGTATACTCATATACATACTGTGCATGTATATACACACACCTCAGTATACTCATATACATACTGTGCATGTATATACACACACCTCAGTATACTCATATACATAGTGTACCTGTACATATACACACACCTCAGTATACTCATATACATACTGTGCATGTATATACACACACCTCAGTATACTCATATACATACTGTACCTGTATATACACACACCTCAGTATACTCATATACATACTGTACTTGTATATACACACACCTCAGTATACTCATATACATACTGTGCATGTATATACACACACCTCAGTATACTCATATACATACTGTGCATGTATATACACACACCTCAGTATACTCATATACATAGTGTACCTGTACATATACACACACCTCAGTATACTCATATACATACTGTGCATGTATATACACACACCTCAGTATACTCATATACATACTGTACCTGTATATACACACACCTCAGTATACTCATATACATACTGTGCATGTATATACACACACCTCAGTATACTCATATACATAGTGTACCTGTACATATACACACACCTCAGTATACTCATATACATACTGTGCATGTATATACACACACCTCAGTATACTCATATACATACTGTACATGTATATACACACACCTCAGTATAATCATATACATAGTGTACCTGTATATACACACACCTCAGTATACTCATATACATAGTGTACCTGTATATACACACACCTCAGTATACTCATATACATACTGTACCTGTATATACACACACCTCAGTATACTCATATACATAGTGTACCTGTATATACACACACCTCAGTATACTCATATACATACATACTGTACATGTATATACACACACCTCAGTATACTCATATACATACTGTACATGTATATACACACACCTCAGTATACTCATATACATACTGTGCATGTATATACACACACCTCAGTATACTCATATACATACTGTACCTGTATATACACACACCTCAGTATACTCATATACATAGTGTACCTGTACATATACACACACCTCAGTATACTCATATACATACTGTACATGTATATACACACACCTCAGTATACTCATATACATACTGTACATGTATATACACACACCTCAGTATACTCATATACATACTGTGCATGTATATACACACACCTCAGTATACTCATATACATAGTGTACCTGTATATACACACACCTCAGTATACTCATATACATACTGTACCTGTATATACACACACCTCAGTATACTCATATACATAGTGTACCTGTATATACACACACCTCAGTATACTCATATACATACTGTACCTGTATATACACACACCTCAGTATACTCATATACATAGTGTACCTGTACATATACACACACCTCAGTATACTCATATACATAGTGTACCTGTATATACACACACCTCAGTATACTCATATACATACTGTGCATGTATATACACACACCTCAGTATACTCATATACATAGTGTACCTGTATATACACACACCTCAGTATACTCATATACATAGTGTACCTGTATATACACACACCTCAGTATACTCATATACATAGTGTACCTGTATATACACACACCTCAGTATACTCATATACATAGTGTACCTGTATATACTCACACCTCAGTATACTCATATACATAGTGTACCTGTATATACTCACACCTCAGTATACTCATATACATAGTGTACCTGTATATACTCACACCTCAGTATAATCATATACATAGTGTACCTGTATATACACACACCTCAGTATACTCATATACATAGTGTACCTGTATATACACACACCTCAGTATAATCATATACATAGTGTACCTGTATATACACACACCTCAGTATACTCATATACATACTGTACCTGTACATATACACACACCTCAGTATACTCATATACATACTGTACCTGTATATACACACACCTCAGTATACTCATATACATACTGTACATGTAAATACTCACACCTCAGTATACTCATATACATACTGTACCTGTACATATACACACACCTCAGTATACTCATATACATAGTGTACCTGTATATACACACACCTCAGTATACTCATATACATAGTGTACCTGTATATACACACACCTCAGTATACTCATATACATACTGTACATGTATATACACACACCTCAGTATACTCATATACATAGTGTACCTGTATATACACACACCTCAGTATACTCATATACATACTGTACCTGTATATACACACACCTCAGTATACTCATATACATACTGTACCTGTATATACACACACCTCAGTATACTCATATACATACTGTACCTGTATATACACACACCTCAGTATACTCATATACATACATACTGTACATGTATATACTCACACCTCAGTATACTCATATACATACTGTACATGTAAATACTCACACCTCAGTATACTCATATACATACTGTACCTGTATATACACACACCTCAGTATACTCATATACATACATACTGTACATGTATATACACACACCTCAGTATACTCATATACATACTGTACCTGTATATACACACACCTCAGTATACTCATATACATAGTGTACCTGTATATACACACACCTCAGTATACTCATATACATACTGTACATGTATATACACACACCTCAGTATACTCATATACATAGTGTACCTGTATATACACACACCTCAGTGTACTCATATACATAGTGTACCTGTACATATACACACACCTCAGTATACTCATATACATAGTGTACCTGTACATATACACACACCTCAGTATACTCATATACATAGTGTACCTGTATATACACACACCTCAGTATACTCATATACATACATACTGTACATGTATATATTCACACCTCAGTATACTCATATACATACATACTGTACATGTATATACACACACCTCAGTATACTCATATACATACTGTACATGTATATACTCACACCTCAGTATACTCATATACATACTGTACATGTAAATACTCACACCTCAGTATACTCATATACATACTGTACCTGTATATACACACACCTCAGTATAATCATATACATAGTGTACCTGTATATACACACACCTCAGTATACTCATATACATACTGTACATGTATATACACACACCTCAGTATACTCATATACATACTGTACATGTATATACACACACCTCAGTATACTCATATACATACTGTACCTGTATATACACACACCTCAGTATAATCATATACATAGTGTACCTGTATATACACACACCTCAGTATACTCATATACATACTGTACCTGTATATACACACACCTCAGTATACTCATATACATAGTGTACCTGTATATACACACACCTCAGTATACTCATATACATACTGTACATGTATATACACACACCTCAGTATACTCATATACATACTGTACATGTATATACACACACCTCAGTATACTCATATACATACTGTACCTGTATATACACACACCTCAGTATACTCATATACATACTGTACCTGTATATACACACACCTCAGTATACTCATATACATACATACTGTACATGTATATACACACACCTCAGTATACTCATATACATACTGTACATGTATATACACACACCTCAGTATACTCATATACATACATACTGTACATGTATATACACACACCTCAGTATACTCATATACATACTGTACATGTAAATACACACACCTCAGTATACTCATATACATACTGTACCTGTATATACACACACCTCAGTATACTCATATACATACTGTACATGTATATACACACACCTCAGTATACTCATATACATACTGTACATGTATATACACACACCTCAGTATACTCATATACATACTGTACATGTATATACACACACCTCAGTATACTCATATACATACTGTACATGTATATACACACACCTCAGTATACTCATATACATAGTGTACCTGTACATATACACACACCTCAGTATACTCATATACATACATACTGTACATGTATATACACACACCTCAGTATACTCATATACATAGTGTACCTGTACATATACACACACCTCAGTATACTCATATACATACTGTGCATGTATATACACACACCTCAGTATACTCATATACATACTGTACATGTATATACACACACCTCAGTATACTCATATACATACTGTACCTGTATATACACACACCTCAGTATACTCATATACATACATACTGTACCTGTATATACACACACCTCAGTATACTCATATACATACTGTACCTGTATATACACACACCTCAGTATACTCATATACATACTGTACCTGTATATACACACACCTCAGTATACTCATATACATAGTGTACCTGTATATACACACACCTCAGTATACTCATATACATACTGTACCTGTATATACACACACCTCAGTATACTCATATACATAGTGTACCTGTATATACACACACCTCAGTATACTCATATACATACATACTGTACATGTATATACACACACCTCAGTATACTCATATACATACTGTACCTGTACATATACACACACCTCAGTATACTCATATACATAGTGTACCTGTACATATACACACACCTCAGTATACTCATATACATACTGTACATGTATATACACACACCTCAGTATACTCATATACATAGTGTACCTGTACATATACACACACCTCAGTATACTCATATACATACTGTGCATGTATATACACACACCTCAGTATACTCATATACATAGTGTACCTGTATATACACACACCTCAGTATACTCATATACATAGTGTACCTGTATATACACACACCTCAGTATACTCATATACATAGTGTACATGTATATACACACACCTCAGTATAATCATATACATAGTGTACCTGTATATACACACACCTCAGTATACTCATATACATACTGTACCTGTATATACACACACCTCAGTATACTCATATACATAGTGTACCTGTATATACACACACCTCAGTATACTCATATACATAGTGTACCTGTATATACACACACCTCAGTATACTCATATACATACTGTGCATGTATATACACACACCTCAGTATACTCATATACATACATACTGTACATGTATATACACACACCTCAGTATACTCATATACATACATACTGTACATGTATATACACACACCTCAGTATACTCATATACATAGTGTACCTGTATATACACACACCTCAGTATACTCATATACATAGTGTACCTGTATATACACACACCTCAGTATACTCATATACATAGTGTACCTGTATATACACACACCTCAGTATACTCATATACATAGTGTACCTGTATATACACACACCTCAGTATACTCATATACATACATACTGTACATGTATATACACACACCTCAGTATACTCAGTATACATACAGTACTGTACCTGTATAGTACACACAGCCTCAGTATACTCATATACATACTGTACCTGTGAGAATACACACACCTCAGTATACTCATATACATAGTGTACCTGTATATACACACACCTCAGTATACTTCATATACATACTGTACATGTATATACACACACCTCAGTATACTCATATACATAGTGTACCTGTACATATACACACACCTCAGTATACTCATATACATACTGTGCCTGTATATACACACACCTCAGTATACTCATATACATAGTGTACCTGTACATATGCACACACCTCAGTATACTCATATACATACTGTACCTGTATATACACACACCTCAGTATACTCATATACATAGCTGTACAGTGTATATACACACACCTCAGTATACTCTATACATACATACTGTACATGTAAATACACACACCTCAGTATACTCATATACAAACTGTTACATGTATATACACACACCTCAGTATACTCATATACATACTACTGTACAGTGTATATACACACACGCCTCAGTTAACTCATATACATATTGTACCTGTATATACACACACCTCAGTATACTCATATACATAGTGTACATGTACGACACACACCTCAGGTATAAGCATATACATACTGTACATGTATATACACACACCTCAGTATACTCATATACATAGCTGTACCTTTATATACACACACCTCAGTATACTCATAGACATAATCTGTACTTGTTATAACACACTCCTCAGTATACTCATATACATACTGTCCATGTAAATACACACACCTCAGTATACTCATATACATACTGTACCTGTATATACTCACACCTCAGTAGACTCCATATACATACTGTACCTGTATATACACACACCGCAGTATACTCATATACATAGTGTACATGTATATACACACACCTCAGTATACTCATATACATACGTGTACATGTAAATACTCACACACTCAGTATACTCATATACCATACTGTACATGTATATACACACACCCTCAGTATACTCATATACATACTGTACCTGTATATACACACACCTCAGTATACTCATATACATACTGTACCTGTATATACACACACCTCAGTATACTCATATACATAGTGTACATGTATATACACACACCTCAGTATACTCATATACATACTGTACCTGTATATACACACACCTCAGTATACTCATATACATACTGTACATGTATATACACACACCTCAGTATACTCATATACATACTGTACATGTATATACACACACCTCAGTATACTCATATACATACTGTACCTGTATATACACACACCTCAGTATACTCATATACATACGTGTACCTGTATATACACACACCTCAGTATACTCATATACATAGTGTACCTGTATATACACACACCTCAGTATACTCATATACATACTGTACCTGTATATACACACACCTCAGTATACTCATATACATACTGTACATGTATATACACACACCTCAGTATACTCATATACATACTGTACCTGTATATACACACACCTCAGTATACTCATATACATACTGTACCTGTATATACACACACCTCAGTATACTCATATACATAGTGTACCTGTACATATACACACACCTCAGTATACTCATATACAATACTGTACCTGTATATACACACACCTCAGTATACTCATATACATAGTGTACCTGTATATACACACACCCTTAGTATACTCATATACATACATACTGTACATGTATATACACACACCTCAGTATACTCATATACATACTGTACATGTATATACACACACCTCAGTATACTCATATACATACTGTACATGTATATACACACACCTCAGTATACTCATATACATACTGTACATGTATATACACACACCTCAGTATACTCATATACATACTGTACATGTATATACACACACCTCAGTATACTCATATACATACTGTACATGTAAATACTCACACCTCAGTATACTCATATACATACTGTACATGTATATACACACACCTCAGTATACTCATATACATACTGTACATGTATATACACACACCTCAGTATACTCATATACATACTGTACCTGTATATACACACACCTCAGTATACTCATATACATACTGTACCTGTATATACACACACCCTCAGTATACTCATATACATACTGTACATGTATATACACACTCCTCAGGATACTCAGTATACATAGTGTAACCTGTATATTACACACACCTCAGTATTCTCATATACATATCTGTACCTGTATATACACACACCTCAGTATACTCATATACATACTGTACCTGTATATACACACACCTTCAGTATACTCTATACATAGTGTACATGTATATACAGCACACCTCAGTATACTCATATACATACTGTACATGTATATACACACACCTCAGTATACTCATATACATACTGTACATGTAATACACACACCTCAGTATACTCATTAATACATACTGTACATGTATATACACACACCTCAGTATACTCATATACATATGACCTGTACCTGTATATACACACACCTCAGTATACTCATATACATACTGTACCTGTATATACACACACCTCAGTATACTCATATACATAGTGTACCTGTATATACACACACCTCAGTATACTCATATACATACTGTACCTGTATATACACACACCTCAGTATACTCATATACATAGTGTACCTGTATATACACACACCTCAGTATTATCATATACATACATACTGTACTGGTATATACACACACCTCAGTATACTCATATACATACTGTACATGTATATACACACACCCTCAGTATACTCAGTATACATAGTGTACCTGATATATACACACACTCAGTATACTCATATACATACTGTACAGTGTATATACCACACACCTCAGTATACTCATATACATAGCTGTACTTGAATATACACACACTCAAGTATACTCATATACATACGTACATGTATATACACACACCTCAGTATACTCATATACATCGTGTACCTGTATATACAGACACCTCAGTATAACTCATATACATACGTGTACATGTATATACACACACCTCAGTATACTCAATCATACATACTGTACATGTTTATAACACACCTCAGTATACTCATATACATACGTGTACCTGTATATACACACACCTCAGTATACTCATATACATACTGTACCTGTATATACACCACACCTCAGTATACTCACTATACATAGCTGTACATGTAAATAACACACCTCAGTATACTCATATACATACATAGTGTACATGTATATACACACACCTCAGTATACTCATATACATACTGTGATGTATATACACACACCTCAGTATACTCATATAATACATACTGTACATGTATATACACACACCTCAGTATACTCATATACATACTGTACATGTATATACTCACACCTCAGTATACTCATATACATACATACTGTACATGTATATACACACACCTCAGTATACTCATATACATACTGTACATGTATATACACACACCTCAGTATACTCATATACATACATACTGTACATGTATATACACCACACCTCAGTATACTCATATACATACTGTGCATGTATATACACACACCTCAGTATACTCATATACATAGTGTACCTGTACATATACACACACCTCAGTATACTCATATACATAGTGTACCTGTACATATACACACACCTCAGTATACTCATATACATAGTGTACCTGTATATACACACACCTCAGTATACTCATATACATAGTGTACCTGTATATACACACACCTCAGTATACTCATATACATAGTGTACCTGTATATACACACACCTCAGTATACTCATATACATACTGTACCTGTATATACACACACCTCAGTATACTCATATACATACATACTGTACATGTATATACACACACCTCAGTATACTCATATACATACTGTACATGTATATACACACACCTCAGTATACTCATATACATAGTGTACCTGTATATACACACACCTCAGTATACTCATATACATACTGTACATGTATATACACACACCTCAGTATACTCATATACATAATGTACATGTATATACACACACCTCAGTGTACTCATATACATACATACTGTACATGTAAATACTCACACCTCAGTATACTCATATACATACTGTACATGTAAATACAGACACCTCAGTATACTCATATACATACTGTACATGTATATACACACACCTCAGTATACTCATATACATACATACTGTACATGTATATATTCACACCTCAGTATACTCATATACATACATACTGTACATGTATATACACACACCTCAGTATACTCATATACATACTGTACATGTATATACTCACACCTCAGTATACTCATATACATACTGTACATGTAAATACTCACACCTCAGTATACTCATATACATACATACTGTACATGTATATACACACACCTCAGTATACTCATATACATACTGTACATGTATATACACACACCTCAGTATACTCATATACATACATACTGTACATGTATATACACACACCTCAGTATACTCAGTATACATAGCTGTACCTGTAATATACACACCACCTCAGTATACTCATATACATACTGTACATGTATATACACACACCTCAGTATACTCATATACATACTGTACAATGTATATACCACACAACCTCAGTATACTCATATACATACATACTGTACATGTATATACACACACCTCAGTATACTCATATACATACTGTGCATGTATATACACACACCTCAGTTATACTCATATACATAGTGATACCTGTACATATACACACACCTCAGTATACTCATATACATACTGTACCTGTATATACAACACACCTCAGTATACTCATATACATAGTGTACCTGTATATACACACACTCAGTATACTCATATACATAGTGTACCTGTATATACACACACCTCAGTATACTCATATACATAGCTGTACCTGTATATACACACACCATCAGTATACTCATATACATACTGTACCTGTATATACTACACACCTCAGTATACTCATATACATACTACTGTACATGTATATACACACACCTCAGTATACTCATATACATACTGTACATGTATATACACACACACCTCAGTATACTCATATACATACTGTACATGTATATACACACCACCTCAGTATACTCATATACATACTGTACATGTATATACACACACCTCAGTATACTCATATACATACTGTACATGTATATACACACACCTCAGTATACTCATATACATACATACTGTACATGTATATACACACACCTCAGTATACTCATATACATACTGTACATGTAAATACACACACCTCAGTATACTCATATACATACTGTACATGTATATACACACACCTCAGTATACTCATATACATACATACTGTACATGTATATACTCACACCTCAGTATACTCATATAATACATACTGTACCTGTATATACACACACCTCAGTATACTCATATACATACTGTACCTGTATATACACACACCTCAGTATACTCATATACATACTGTACATGTATATACACACACCTCAGTATACTCATGATACATACTGTACCTGTATATACACACACCTCAGTATACTCATATACATACTGTACATGTAATATACAACACACCTCAGTATACTCAGTATACATACTGTACATGTATATACACACACCTCAGTATACTCATATACATAGGTGTACCTGTATATACACACACCTCAGTATACTCATATACATACTGTAACCTGTATATACACACACCTCAGTATACTCATATACATAGTGTACCTGTATATACACACACATCAGTATACTCATATACATACTGTAGCTGTATATACACACACCTCAGTATACTCATATACATACTGTACCTGTATATACACACACCTCAGTATACTCAGTATACATAGCTGGTACCTGTATATACACACACCTCAGTATACTCATATACATACTGTACCTGTATATACACACACCTCAGTATACTCATATACATAGTGTACCTGTATATACACACACCTCAGTATACTCATATACATAGTGTACCTGTATATACACACACCTCAGTATACTCATATACATACTGTACATGTATATACACACACCTCAGTATACTCATATACATACATACTGTACCTGTATATACACACACCTCAGTATACTCATATACATACTGTACATGTATATACTCACACCTCAGTATACTCATATACATACTGTACATGTAAATACACACACCTCAGTATACTCATATACATACTGTACATGTATATACACACACCTCAGTATACTCATATACATAGTGTACCTGTATATACACACACCTCAGTATACTCATATACATACTGTACATGTATTACACACACACTCAGTATACTCATATAACATACTGTACATGTATATACACACACCTCAGTATACTCATATACATATACTGTACCTGTATATACACACACCTCAGTATACTCATATACATACTGTACATGTATACTACACCACACCTCAGTATACTCATATACATACTGTACCTGTATATACACACACCTCAGTATACTCATATACATAGTGTACCTGTATATACACACACCTCAGTATACTCATATACATACATACTGTACATGTATATACACACACCTCAGTATACTCATATACATACTGTACCTGTATATACACACACCTCAGTATACTCATATACATAGTGTACATGTAAATACACACACCTCAGTATACTCATATACATACATACTGTACATGTATATACACACACCTCAGTATACTCATATACATACTGTACCTGTATATACACACACCTCAGTATACTCATATACATACTGTACCTGTATATACACACACCTCAGTATACTCATATACATAGTGTACCTGTATATACACACACCTCAGTATACTCATATACATACTGTACATGTATATACACACACCTCAGTATACTCATATACATACTGTACATGTATATACACACACCTCAGTATACTCATATACATACTGTACCTGTATATACACACACCTCAGTATACTCATATACATACTGTACCTGTATATACACACACCTCAGTATACTCATATACATACTGTACCTGTATATACACACACCTCAGTATACTCATATACATAGTGTACCTGTACATATACACACACCTCAGTATACTCATATACATACTGTACCTGTATATACACACACCTCAGTATACTCATATACATACTGTACCTGTATATACACACACCTCAGTATACTCATATACATACTGTACCTGTATATACACACACCTCAGTATACTCATATACATACTGTACCTGTATATACACACACCTCAGTATACTCATATACATAGTGTACCTGTACATATACACACACCTCAGTATACTCATATACATACATACTGTACCTGTATATACACACACCTCAGTATACTCATATACATACTGTACATGTATATACACACACCTCAGTATACTCATATACATAGTGTACCTGTATATACACACACCTCAGTATACTCATATACATACATACTGTACCTGTATATACACACACCTCAGTATACTCATATACATACATACTGTACATGTATATACACACACCTCAGTATACTCATATACATAGTGTACCTGTATATACACACACCTCAGTATACTCATATACATACTGTACATGTATATACACACACCTCAGTATACTCATATACATACTGTACATGTATATACACACACCTCAGTATACTCATATACATACATACTGTACATGTATATACACACACCTCAGTATACTCATATACATACTGTACATGTATATACACACACCTCAGTATACTCATATACATAGTGTACCTGTATATACACACACCTCAGTATACTCATATACATACTGTACCTGTATATACACACACCTCAGTATACTCATATACATACTGTACATGTAAATACTCACACCTCAGTATACTCATATACATACATACTGTACCTGTATATACACACACCTCAGTATACTCATATACATACATACTGTACATGTATATACACACACCTCAGTATACTCATATACATACATACTGTACATGTATATACACACACCTCAGTATACTCATATACATACTGTACCTGTATATACACACACCTCAGTATACTCATATACATACTGTACATGTATATACACACACCTCAGTATACTCATATACATACTGTACATGTATATTACACACACCTCAGTATACTCAATATACATACTGTACATGTATATACACACACCTCAGTATACTCATATACATACTGTGCATGTATATACACACACCTCAGTATACTCATATACATACTGTGACCTGTATATAACACACACCTCAGTATACTCATATACATACTGTGCCTGTATATACACACACCTCAGTATACTCATATACATAGTGTACCTGTATATACACACACCCTCAGTATACTCATATACATAGTGTACCTGTATATACACACACCTCAGTATACTCATATACATACTGTGTACCTGTATATACACACACCTCAGTATACTCATATACATAGCTGTACCTGTATATACACACACCTCAGTATACTCATATACATACGTGTCCTGATATACACACACCTCAGTATACTCATATACATACTGTAACATGTATATACACACACCTCAGTATACTCATATACATACTGTACATGTATATACACACACCTCAGTATACTCATATACATAGTGTACCTGTATATACACACACCCTCAGTATACTCATATACATACTGTACCTGTATATACACACACCTCAGTATACTCATATACATAGCTGTACCTGTATATACACACACCTCAGTATACTCATATACATATGTACCTGTACTATACACACACCTCAGTATACTCATATATCATTACTGTACCTGTATAATACACACACCTCAGTATACTCATATACATACTGTACCTGTAAATACTCACACCTCAGTATACTCATATACATACTGTACATGTATATACACACACCTCAGTATACTCATATACATATTGTACCTGTATATACAAACACCTCAGTATACTCATATACAATACTGTACATGTATATACACACACCTCAGTATACTCATATACATACTGTACCTGTATATACACACACCTCAGTATACTCATATACATAGTGTACCTGTATATACACACACCTCAGTATACTCATATACATACTGTGCATGTATATACACACACCTCAGTATACTCATATACATACTGTACCTGTATATACACACCTCAGTATACTCATATACATAGTGTACCTGTATATACACACACCTCAGTATACTCATATACATAGTGTACCTGTATATACACACCTCAGTATACTCATATACATAGTGTACATGTATATACACACACCTCAGTATACTCATATACATAGTGTACCTGTATATACACACACCTCAGTATACTCATATACATACTGTACCTGTATATACACACACCTCAGTATACTCATATACATAGCTGTACCTGTATATACACACACCTCAGTATACTCATATACATACTGTACTGTATATACACACACCTCAGTATACTCATATACATAGTGTACCTGTATATACACACACCTCAGTATACTCATATCTACATACTGTACCTGATATATACACACACCTCAGTATACTCATATTCATACATAGCTGTACATGTATATACACACACCTCAGTTACTCATATACATACATACTGTACAATGTACATACTCACACCTCAGTATACTCCATATACATACTGTACATGTATATACACACACCTCAGTATACTCATATACATACATACAGTACATGTAAAAACACACACACCTCAGTATACTCATATACATACTGTACCTGTATATACTACACACCTCAGTATACTCATATACATACTGTACCTGTATATACACACACCTCAGTATACTCATATACATACTGTACCTGTATATACACACACCTCAGTATACTCATATACATACTGTACCTGTATATACACACACCTCAGAATACTCATATAACATAGTGTACATGTATATACACACACCTCAGTATACTCATATACATACTGTACCATGTATATACACACACCTCAGTATACTCATATACATAGTGTACCTGTACATATACACACACCTCAGTATACTCATATACATACTGTGCATGTATATACACACACCTCAGTATACTCATATACATAGTGTACCTGTATATACACACACCTCAGTATACTCATATACATAGTGTACCTGTAATATACACACACCTCAGTATACTCATATACATACTGTACATGTATATACACACACCTCAGTATACTCATATACATACTGTACATGTATATACACACACCTCAGTATACTCATATACCATACACTGTACATGTATATACACACACCTCAGTATACTCATATACATACTGTACATGTATATACACACACCCTCAGTATACTCATATACTACATACTGTACATGTATATACACACACCTCAGTATACTCATATACATACGTGTACATGTATATACACACACCTCAGTATACTCATATACATACATACTGTACATGTATATACACACACCTCAGTATATCCATATACTACACTACTGTACCTGTATATACACACACTCAGTATACTCATATACATACTGTACCTGTATATACACACACGACCTCAGTATACTCATATACATAGCTGGTACCTGTATATACACCACACCTCAGTATACTCATATACCATACTGTGCATGTATATACACACACCTCAGTATACTCATAATACATAGCTGTACCTGTATATACACACACATCAGTATACTCATATACATACTGTACCTGTATATACACACACCTCAGTATACTCATATACATATGTACCTGTATATACACACACCTCAGTATACTCATATACATACTGTACCTGTATATACACACACCTCAGTATACTCATATACATAGCTGTACATGTTATATACTCACACCTCAGTATACTCATACATACATACTGTACATGTACATACTCACACCTCAGTATACTCAATACATACTACTGTACATGTATATACACACACCTCAGTATACTCATATACATATCTGTACATGTAGATACACACACCTCCAGTATACTCATATACATACTGTACATGTATATACACACACCTCAGTATACTCATATACATACTGTACAATGTATATACACACACCTCAGTGTACTACTATACATACATACTGTACATGTAAATACTCACACCTCAGTATACTCATTATACATACTGTACATGTAAATACAGACACCCTCAGTATACTCATATACATACTGTACATGTAATATACACACACCTCAGTATTACTCATATACATACATACTGTACATGTATATATTCACACCTCAGTATACTCATATACATACATACTGTACATGTATATACACACACACTCAGTATACTCATATACACATACTGTACATGTATATACTCACACCTCAGTATACTCATATACATACTGTACATGTAAATACTCCACACCTCAGTATACTCATATACATACATACTGTACATGTAATACACACACCTCAGTATACTCATATACATACTGTACATGTATATACACACACCTCATATACTCATATACATACTGTACATGTAATATACACACTCACCTCAGTATACTCAGTATACATAGTGTACCTGTACATATACACACACCTCAGTATACTCATATACATACTGTACATGTATATACACACACCTCAGTATACTCATATACATAGGTGTACCTGTATATACACACACCTCAGTATACTCATATACATACTGTACCTGTATATACACACACCTCAGTATACTCATATACATAGCTGTACCTGTATATACACACACCTCAGGTATACTCATTATACATACTGTACATGTATATACACACCACCTCAGTATACTCATATACAAACTGTACATGTATATACACACACCTCAGTATACTCATATACATACTGTACCTGTATATACACACACCTCAGTATACTCATATACATAGTGTACCTGTATATACACACACCTCAGTATACTCATATACATACTGTACATGTAAATACACACACCTCAGTATACTCATATACATACATACTGTACATGTATATACACACACCTCAGTATACTCATATACATACATACTGTACATGTATATACACACACCTCAGTATACTCATATACATACTGTACATGTATATACACACACCTCAGTATACTCATATACATACTGTACCTGTATATACACACACCTCAGTATACTCATATACATACTGTACATGTATATACACACACCTCAGTATACTCATATACATAGTGTACCTGTACATATACACACACCTCAGTATACTCATATACATACTGTGCATGTATATACACACACCTCAGTATACTCATATACATACTGTACATGTATATACACACACCTCAGTATACTCATATACATACATACTGTACATGTATATACACACACCTCAGTATACTCATATACATAGTGTACCTGTACATATACACACACCTCAGTATACTCATATACATACTGTGCATGTATATACACACACCTCAGTATACTCATATACATACTGTACATGTATATACACACACCTCAGTATACTCATATACATACTGTACATGTAAATACACACACCTCAGTATACTCATATACATACATACTGTACATGTATATACACACACCTCAGTATACTCATATACATACTGTACATGTATATACACACACCTCAGTATACTCATATACATACTGTGCCTGTATATACACACACCTCAGTATACTCATATACATACTGTACATGTATATACACACACCTCAGTATACTCATATACATACTGTGCCTGTATATACACACACCTCAGTATACTCATATACATAGTGTACCTGTATATACACACACCTCAGTATACTCATATACATAGTGTACCTGTATATACACACACCTCAGTATACTCATATACATACTGTACCTGTATATACACACACCTCAGTATACTCATATACATAGTGTACCTGTATATACACACACCTCAGTATACTCATATACATACATACTGTACATGTATATACACACACCTCAGTATACTCATATACATACTGTACATGTAAATACAGACACCTCAGTATACTCATATACATACATACTGTACATGTATATACACACACCTCAGTATACTCATATACATACATACTGTACATGTATATACACACACCTCAGTATACTCATATACATACTGTACATGTATATACACACACCTCAGTATACTCATATACATAGTGTACCTGTATATACACACACCTCAGTATACTCATATACATAGTGTACCTGTATATACACACACCTCAGTATACTCATATACATACATACTGTACATGTATATACACACACCTCAGTATACTCATATACATACATACTGTACATGTATATACACACACCTCAGTGTACTCATATACATACATACTGTACATGTAAATACTCACACCTCAGTATACTCATATACATACTGTACCTGTATATACACACACCTCAGTATACTCATATACATATACTGTAGGCCTGTATATACACACACCTCAGTATACTCATATACATACATACTGTACATGTATATACACACACCTCAGTATACTCATATACATACTGTACCTGTATATACACACACCTCAGTATACTCATATACATAGTGTACATGTATATACACACACCTCAGTATACTCATATACATACTGTACATGTACTATACTCACACCTCAGTATACTCATATACATACTGTACCTGTAATACACACACCTCAGTATACTCATATACATACTGTACCTGTATATACACACACCTCAGTATACTCATATACTAATAATGTACCTGTATATACACACACCTCAGTATACTCATATACATACTGTACATGTATATACACACACCTCAGTATACTCATATACATACTGTACATGTAAATACACACACCTCAGTATACTCATATACATACTGTACATGTAAATACACACACCTCAGTATACTCATATACATACATACTGTACATGAAAATACCCACACTCTTGCATGCACACACATTCTCACACACACATTCTCACACACACAGACACACACATTCTCACACACATTCTCACACACACACATTCTGACACACACAGACACACACACACACATTCTCACACACACAGACACACACATTCTCACACACACACACACACACACATTCACGCACACACACATTCTCACACACACACACATTCTCTCTCACACACACACACACACACACACACATTCTAACACACACACATTCTCACACACACACATTCTCACACACATACAGACACACACGTTCTCACACACACACAGACACACATATTATCACACACACACACACACATTCTCACACACACACACACAGACACATTCTCACACACAAAGACACACACATTCTCACACACACACATTCTCACACACACAGACACACATTCTCACACACACACAGACACACACATTCTCACAGACACACATTCTCACACACACACATTCTCACACACACAGACACACACACACACACACACACACATTCTCACACACACACTCTAACACAGTATACTCATATACATACTGTACATGCAAATACTCACACCTCAGTATACTCCTATGCATACATACTGTACATGTAAATACACACACCTCAGTATACTCATATACATACTGTACATGTAAATACACACACCTCAGTATACTCATATACATACTGTACATGTAAATACTCACACCTCAGTATACTCCTATGCATACATACTGTACATGTAAATACACACACCTCAGTATACTCATATACATACTGTACATGTAAATACTCACACCTCAGTATACTCATATACATACTGTACATGTAAATACTCACACCTCAGTATACTCATATACATACATACTGTACATGTACATACTCACACCTCAGTATACTCATATACATACATACTGTACATAGTATTTACACACACCTCTGTATACTCATATACATAGCTTGTACATGTATATACACACACCTCTGTATACTCATATACATAGTGTACCTGTATATACACACACCTCAGTAGACTCAATACTATACTGTGTGACCTGTATATACACAATGCATCCTCAGGTATATACTCATATACATACTGTACATGTATATACACACAACCTCAGTATACCTCATATACTACATACTGTAGCCTGTAATATACACACACAGTATAATCATTTACTACTGTCATGTATACCTCAGTGTATACTCATATACATACTGTGGACATGTATATACCCACACACCTCAGTATACTCAATATACATAGCATACTGTACAGTATACTACACACACCTCAGTATACTCATATACATACTGTACCTGTATATATACACACACCTCAGTATACTCATTACATACTGTACCTGTATAGTACACACACACCTCAGTATACTCATATACATACTGTACATGTAATATACACACACCTCAGTATACTGCATATACATAGTGTACCTGTTATATACACACACCTCAGTATACTCATATACATACTGTACCTGTATATACACACACCTCAGTATACTCATATACATACTGTACCTGTATATACACACACCTCAGTATACTCATATACATAGTGTACCTGTATATACACACACCTCAGTATACTCATATACATACTGTACATGTATATACACACACCTCAGTATACTCATATACATACTGTACCTGTATATACACACACCTCAGTATACTCATATACATACGTGTACCATGTATATACACACACCTCAGTATACTCATATACATACAGTAACTGTACCTTGTATATACACACAGCACCTCAGTATACTCATATACATAGTGTACATGTATATACACACACCTCAGTATACTCATATACATACTGTACCTGTATATACACACACCTCAGTATACTCATATACATAGTGTACCTGTATATACACACACCTCAGTATACTCATATACATAGTGTACCTGTATATACACACACCTCAGTATACTCATATACATACTGTACCTGTATATACACACACCTCAGTATACTCATATACATACTGTACATGTATATACACACACCTCAGTATACTCATATACATACATACTGTACATGTATATACACACACCTCAGTATACTCATATACATACTGTACCTGTATATACACACACCTCAGTATACTCATATACATACTGTACCTGTATATACACACACCTCAGTATACTCATATACATACTGTACATGTATATACACACACCTCAGTATACTCATAATACATACTGTACCTGTATATACACACACCTCAGTATACTCATATACATACTGTACCTGTATATACACACACCTCAGTATACTCATATACATACTGTACCTGTATATACACACACCTCAGTATACTCATATACATACTGTACCTGTATATACACACACCTCAGTATACTCATATACATACTGTACATGTATATACACACACCTCAGTATACTCATATACATAGTGTACCTGTATATACACACACCTCAGTATACTCATATACATACTGTACCTGTATATACACACACCTCAGTATACTCATATACATAGTGTACCTGTATATACACACACCTCAGTATACTCATATACATAGTGTACCTGTATATACACACACCTCAGTATACTCATATACATACTGTACATGTATATATTCACACCTCAGTATACTCATATACATACATACTGTACATGTACATACTCACACCTCAGTATACTCATATACATACATACTGTACATGTATATACACACACCTCAGTATACTCATATACATACTGTACATGTATATACACACACCTCAGTATACTCATATACATACTGTACATGTATATACACACACCTCAGTATACTCATATACATACTGTACATGTATATACACACACCTCAGTGTACTCATATACATACATACTGTACATGTAAATACTCACACCTCAGTATACTCATATACATACTGTACATGTAAATACAGACACCTCAGTATACTCATATACATACTGTACATGTATATACACACACCTCAGTATACTCATATACATACATACTGTACATGTATATATTCACACCTCAGTATACTCATATACATACATACTGTACATGTATATACACACACCTCAGTATACTCATATACATACTGTACATGTATATACTCACACCTCAGTATACTCATATACATACTGTACATGTAAATACTCACACCTCAGTATACTCATATACATACATACTGTACATGTATATACACACACCTCAGTATACTCATATACATAGTGTACCTGTACATATACACACACCTCAGTATACTCATATACATACTGTGCATGTATATACACACACCTCAGTATACTCATATACATAGTGTACCTGTACATATACACACACCTCAGTATACTCATATACATACTGTGCATGTATATACACACACCTCAGTATACTCATATACATAGTGTACCTGTATATACACACACCTCAGTATACTCATATACATACTGTACCTGTATATACACACACCTCAGTATACTCATATACATACTGTACATGTATATACACACACCTCAGTATACTCATATACATACTGTACATGTATATACACACACCTCAGTATACTCATATACATAGTGTACCTGTATATACACACACCTCAGTATACTCATATACATACTGTACCTGTATATACACACACCTCAGTATACTCATATACATAGTGTACCTGTATATACACACACCTCAGTATACTCATATACATACTGTACATGTAAATACACACACCTCAGTATACTCATATACATACATACTGTACATGTATATACACACACCTCAGTATACTCATATACATACATACTGTACATGTATATACACACACCTCAGTATACTCATATACATACTGTACATGTATATACACACACCTCAGTATACTCATATACATACTGTGCCTGTATATACACACACCTCAGTATACTCATATACATACTGTACATGTATATACACACACCTCAGTATACTCATATACATAGTGTACCTGTACATATACACACACCTCAGTATACTCATATACATACTGTGCATGTATATACACACACCTCAGTATACTCATATACATACTGTACATGTATATACACACACCTCAGTATACTCATATACATACATACTGTACATGTATATACACACACCTCAGTATACTCATATACATAGTGTACCTGTACATATACACACACCTCAGTATACTCATATACATACTGTGCATGTATATACACACACCTCAGTATACTCATATACATACTGTACATGTATATACACACACCTCAGTATACTCATATACATACTGTACATGTAAATACACACACCTCAGTATACTCATATACATACATACTGTACATGTATATACACACACCTCAGTATACTCATATACATACTGTACATGTATATACACACACCTCAGTATACTCATATACATACTGTGCCTGTATATACACACACCTCAGTATACTCATATACATACTGTACATGTATATACACACACCTCAGTATACTCATATACATACTGTGCCTGTATATACACACACCTCAGTATACTCATATACATAGTGTACCTGTATATACACACACCTCAGTATACTCATATACATAGTGTACCTGTATATACACACACCTCAGTATACTCATATACATACTGTACCTGTATATACACACACCTCAGTATACTCATATACATAGTGTACCTGTATATACACACACCTCAGTATACTCATATACATACATACTGTACATGTATATACACACACCTCAGTATACTCATATACATACTGTACATGTAAATACAGACACCTCAGTATACTCATATACATACATACTGTACATGTATATACACACACCTCAGTATACTCATATACATACATACTGTACATGTATATACACACACCTCAGTATACTCATATACATACTGTACATGTATATACACACACCTCAGTATACTCATATACATAGTGTACCTGTATATACACACACCTCAGTATACTCATATACATAGTGTACCTGTATATACACACACCTCAGTATACTCATATACATACATACTGTACATGTATATACACACACCTCAGTATACTCATATACATACATACTGTACATGTATATACACACACCTCAGTGTACTCATATACATACATACTGTACATGTAAATACTCACACCTCAGTATACTCATATACATACTGTACATGTAAATACAGACACCTCAGTATACTCATATACATACTGTACATGTATATACACACACCTCAGTATACTCATATACATACATACTGTACATGTATATACACACACCTCAGTATACTCATATACATACTGTACATGTATATACTCACACCTCAGTATACTCATATACATACTGTACATGTAAATACTCACACCTCAGTATACTCATATACATACATACTGTACATGTATATACTCACACCTCAGTATACTCATATACATACTGTACATGTAAATACTCACACCTCAGTATACTCATATACATACTGTACATGTATATACACACACCTCAGTATACTCCTATACATACATACTGTACATGTATATACACACACCTCAGTATACTCATATACATACTGTACATGTATATACACACACACACCTCAGTATACTCCTATACATACATACTGTACATGTATATACACACACCTCAGTATACTCATATATATCCATACTGTACATGTAAATACACACACCTCAGTATACTCATATACATACATACTGTACATGAAAATACCCACACTCTTGCATGCACACACATTCTCACACACACATTCTCACACACACAGACACACACATTCTCACACACATTCTCACACACACACATTCTGACACACACAGACACACACACACACATTCTCACACACACAGACACACACATTCTCACACACACACACACACACACATTCACGCACACACACATTCTCACACACACACACATTCTCTCTCACACACACACACACACACACACACATTCTAACACACACACATTCTCACACACACACATTCTCACACACATACAGACACACACGTTCTCACACACACACAGACACACATATTATCACACACACACACACACATTCTCACACACACACACACAGACACATTCTCACACACAAAGACACACACATTCTCACACACACACATTCTCACACACACAGACACACATTCTCACACACACACAGACACACACATTCTCACAGACACACATTCTCACACACACACATTCTCACACACACAGACACACACACACACACACACACATTCTCACACACACACTCTAACACAGTATACTCATATACATACTGTACATGCAAATACTCACACCTCAGTATACTCCTATGCATACATACTGTACATGTAAATACACACACCTCAGTATACTCATATACATACTGTACATGTAAATACACACACCTCAGTATACTCATATACATACTGTACATGTAAATACTCACACCTCAGTATACTCCTATGCATACATACTGTACATGTAAATACACACACCTCAGTATACTCATATACATACTGTACATGTAAATACTCACACCTCAGTATACTCATATACATACTGTACATGTAAATACTCACACCTCAGTATACTCATATACATACATACTGTACATGTACATACTCACACCTCAGTATACTCATATACATACATACTGTACATGTAAATACTCACACCTCAGTATACTCATATACATACATACTGTACATGTATATACACACACATTCTCACACACACACAGACACACACATTCTCACACACACACACACACATTCTCACACACACACACACACACACACACACACATTCTAACACACACACATTCTCACACACATTCTCACACACATTCTCACACACTCACACATTCTCACACACACACACACACACACACACATTCTCACACACACATTATCACAGACACATATACACACACATTCTCATAGACACACATACACACACATTCTAACAGACACACATTCTCACACACATTCTCATACACACACACATTCTCACAGATACACATACACACACATTCTCATACACACACATTCTCACAGACACACATACACACACATTCTCATACACACACATTCTCACAGACACACATACACACACATTCTCACACACACACACACATACACAGACATTCTCACAGAAACACACATGCTCACAGACACACATACACACACATTCTCACAAACACACATGCTCACAGACACACATAAACAGACATTCTCATAGACACACATATACACACATTCTCACAGACACACATTCACACACACATACACACACATTCTCACAAACACACATTCTCACAGACACATAAACAGACATTCTCATAGACACACATATACACACATTCTCACAGACACACATTCACATACACATACACACACATTCTCACAGACACACATTGTCACAGACACACATACACACACATTCTCAAAGACACACATACACATACGTTCTGACAGACACGCATACACACAAATCCCAGACACACATACATACACATTCTCACAGACACACATACACACACATTCTCACAGGCACACATACACACACATTCTTACAGACACACATACATACACATTCTCACAGACACACATGCATACACATTCTTACAGACACACATACATACACATTCTCACAGACACACATACATTCACATTCTCACAGACACACACATTCTCACTGACACACATGCACACACACACTTCTCAGACACATTCACACGCATTCTCACAGACACACATAAACACACATTCTCACAGACACATTCACACACATTCTCACAGACAATCACACACAACACATACACACTTCCAGACACACACACACACTCTTACAGACACTCACACACAACACATACACTCTTACAGACACACACACACAAACTCTTACAGACACTCACACACACAAACTCTTACAGACACTCACACACAACACATACACACTTCTAGACACATACACACAACACATGTACACTTCCAGACACACACACACACTCTTACAGACACACACACACTTACAGACACTCACACACAACACATACACTCTTACAGACACACACACACTCTTACAGACACTCGCACACAACACATACACACTTCCAGACACACACACTCTTACAGACACTCACACACAACACATACACACTTCTAGACACATACACACAACACATGTACACTTCCAGACACACACACACACACTCTTACAGACACACACACACTTACAGACACTCACACACAACACATACACTCTTACAGACACACACACACTCTTACAGACACTCGCACACAACACATACACACTTCCAGACACACACACTCTTACAGACACTCACACACAACACATACACACTTCCACACACACACACTCTTACAGACACTCACACTCTTACAGACACACAAACTCTTGCAGACACTCACACACACTCTTACAGACACTCACACTCTTACAGACACACAAACTCTTACAGACACTCACACACAATACATACACACTCCCAGACACACATACACACACTTTTACAGACACTCACATTCTTACAGACACGCACACACAACACATACACACTTCCAGACACACACACACTCTTACAGACAGACACACTCAACACATACACACTTCAAGACACACACACACTCTTACAGGCAGACTCTTACAGACACACACAACACATACAAACTCTCCTTATTTTGCATGATCCAAACAATAATTATGCATTATGGCTTTTATCTTTGGTTATGTTTTTATATTCTAATAACATAGAGAATGTGTTCATGCCTTTAAGCACAGGTCAAATCCATTTAAGAGAGGTTAACAGTGTAACCTACTGTGACTAATATTCGGTACAAATAATTGCAACAAATTGACAAAATAAATAAATAAGGATTGTGAGGAAAGAAAGAAGCTCCTCTCTGCATTATTGCAGAGGGTATAGCAGGGAGGTGCTGGGCTGTACCCTGTGTGTCATAAGAGGAGGCAGCAGTGAATGAGACAGAGGGAGGAGCAGTGAATGAAACACAGAGGGAGGACCAGGCAGCAGTGAATGAGACACAGAGGGAGGATCAGGCATGTGTGAGGCTGCTGGCGAGTAACTAGGGACAACCACAGAAGCGCAGCTCTCAGGAAGGCAGCAGGGGGAGGCAACAGCTCTGGGCCTCAGTGCATCAAAGAGCTGGAGTGAAACCTGAACTGCAGGGGCAGACAATAGAGGGTCCCACAGCCAGTACACACTGCTGCCAGGGCGGGACAGGGGAGGCAGGGAGGGCCTGGGATCCTCACTGGAGGTTGTGATTCATGAATTAACCATCAGAGGAGAAAGGGCTGCGAACAATGGGGAAATCCAACAGCAAGCTGAAGCCAGAAGTGGTGGAAGAACTGACCAGGAAAACGTACTGTGAGTATCTGCTAGAGGTGCACAGAGCCTGAGACTTGTGGCTTCTACACAGATTGGTAGCCAAGGGCTACAGAGGTGGGTGTGTGCAGGAGGGAGGGTGTTAACACAACAAAGAAACATGAAGAGACTTGGCCTGTTAGAGCAATCATCATTATCCCTTTGTAGAGAAAGATTTAATCACTAATGTAACTGGTGTGTATATAGTGCTGGGCTAGTCTGTATCACTAATGTAACTGATGTGTATATAGTGCTGTACTGGTCTATATCACTAATGTAACTGGTGTGTCTATAGTGCTGGACTAGTCTATATCACTAATGTAACTGGTGTGTATATAGTGCTGGACTAGTCTATATCACTAATGTAACTGGTGTGTCTATAGTGCTGGACTAGTCTATATCACTAATGTAACTGGTGTGTATATAGTGCTGTACTAGTCTATATCACTAATGTAACTGGTGTGTATATAGTGCTGTACTAGTCTATATCACTAATGTAACTGGTGTGTATATAGTGCTGTACTAGTCTGTATCACTAATGTAACTGGTGTGTATATATAGTGCTGTACTAGTCTATATCACTAATGTAACTGGTGTGTATATAGTGCTGGACTAGTCTGTATCACTAATGTAACTGGTGTGTATATATAGTGCTGTACTAGTCTATATCACTAATGTAACTGATGTGTATATATAGTGCTGTACTAGTCTATATCACTAATGTAACTGGTGTATATATAGTGCTGTACTAGTCTATATCACTAATGTAACTGGTGTGTATATAGTGCTGGACTAGTCTATATCACTAATGTAACTGGTGTGTATATAGTGCTGGGCTAGTCTGTATCACTAATGTAACTGGTGTGTATATATAGTGCTGTACTAGTCTATATCACTAATGTAACTGATGTGTATATAGTGCTGGACTAGTCTGTATCACTAATGTAACTGGTGTGTATATAGTGCTGGACTAGTCTGTATCACTAATGTAACTGATGTGTATATAGTGCTGTACTAGTCTATATCACTAATGTAACTGGTGTGTATATAGTGCTGTACTAGTCTATATCACTAATGTAACTGGTGTGTATATAGTGCTGGACTAGTCTGTATCACTAATGTAACTGGTGTGTATATAGTGCTGGGCTAGTCTGTATCACTAATGTAACTGGTGTGTATATAGTGCTGTACTAGTCTGTATCACTAATGTAACTGATGTGTATATAGTGCTGGGCTAGTCTGTATCACTAATGTAACTGGTGTGTATATAGTGCTGGGCTAGTCTGTATCACTAATGTAACTGATGTGTATATAGTGCTGGGCTAGTCTGTATCACTAATGTAACTGGTGTGTATATAGTGCTGGGCTAGTCTGTATCACTAATGTAACTGGTGTGTATATAGTTCTGCACTAGTCTATATCACTAATGTAACTGATGTGTCTATAGTGCTGGACTAGTCTGTATCACTAATGTAACTGATGTGTATATAGTGCTGGACTAGTCTGTATCACTAATGTAACTGGTGTGTCTATAGTGCTGGGCTAGTCTGTATCACTAATGTAACTGGTGTGTATATAGTGCTGGGCTAGTCTGTATCACTAATGTAACTGGTGTGTCTATAGTGCTGGGCTAGTCTATATCTCTAATGTAACTGGTGTGTATATAGTTCTGCACTAGTCTATATCACTAATGTAACTGGTGTGTATATAGTGCTGGGCTAGTCTGTATCACTAATGTAACTGGTGTGTATATAGTGCTGGACTAGTCTGTATCACTAATGTAACTGGTGTGTATATAGTTCTGTACTAGTCTATATCTCTAATGTAACTGGTGTGTATATAGTTCTGCACTAGTCTATATCACTAATGTAACTGGTGTGTATATAGTGCTGGGCTAGTCTGTATCACTAATGTAACTGATGTGTATATAGTGCTGGACTAGTCTATATCACTAATGTTACTGATGTGTATATAGTGCTGGGCTAGTCTGTATCACTAATGTAACTGATGTGTATATAGTGCTGTACTAGTCTGTATCACTAATGTAACTGGTGTGTATATATAGTGCTGTACTAGTCTATATCACTAATGTAACTGGTGTGTCTAGAGTGCTGTACTAGTCTATATCACTAATGTAACTGGTGTGTGTATATAGTGCTGCACTAATCTATATCACTAATGTAACTGGTGTGTATATAGTGCTGCACTAATCTATATCACTAATGTAACTGGTGTGTATATATAGTGCTGTACTAGTCTATATCACTAATGTAACCGGTGTGTATATAGTGCTGTACTAGTCTATATCTCTAATGTAACTGGTGTGTATATATAGTGCTGTACTAGTCTATATCACTAATGTAACTGGTGTGTCTATAGTGCTGTACTAGTCTATATCACTAATGTAACTGGTGTGTATATATAGTGCTGTACTAGTCTATATCACTAATGTAACTGGTGTGTATATATAGTGCTGCACTAATCTATATCACTAATGTAACTGGTGTGTATATAGTGCTGTACTAGTCTATATCACTAATGTAACTGGTGTGTATATATAGTGCTGTACTAGTCTATATCACTAATGTAACTGGTGTGTATATAGTGCTGGGCTAGTCTATATCACTAATGTAACTGGTGTGTATATAGTGCTGGACTAGTCTATATCACTAATGTAACTGGTGTGTATATAGTGCTGGACTAGTCTATATCACTAATGTAACTGATGTGTATATAGTGCTGGGCTAGTCTGTATCACTAATGTAACTGGTGTGTATATAGTGCTGCACTAATCTATATCACTAATGTAACTGATGTGTATATAGTGCTGGGCTAATCTGTATCACTAATGTAACTGGTGTGTATATAGTGCTGCACTAATCTATATCACTAATGTAACTGATGTGTATATAGTGCTGGGCTAGTCTGTATCACTAATGTAACTGGTGTGTATATAGTGCTGGGCTAGTCTGTATCACTAATGTAACTGGTGTGTATATAGTGCTGGACTAGTCTGTATCACTAATGTAACTGGTGTGTATATAGTTCTGTACTAGTCTATATCTCTAATGTAACTGGTGTGTATATAGTTCTGCACTAGTCTATATCACTAATGTAACTGGTGTGTATATAGTGCTGGGCTAGTCTGTATCACTAATGTAACTGATGTGTATATAGTGCTGGACTAGTCTATATCACTAATGTTACTGATGTGTATATAGTGCTGGGCTAGTCTGTATCACTAATGTAACTGATGTGTATATAGTGCTGTACTAGTCTGTATCACTAATGTAACTGGTGTGTATATATAGTGCTGTACTAGTCTATATCACTAATGTAACTGGTGTGTCTAGAGTGCTGTACTAGTCTATATCACTAATGTAACTGGTGTGTGTATATAGTGCTGCACTAATCTATATCACTAATGTAACTGGTGTGTATATAGTGCTGCACTAATCTATATCACTAATGTAACTGGTGTGTATATATAGTGCTGTACTAGTCTATATCACTAATGTAACCGGTGTGTATATAGTGCTGTACTAGTCTATATCTCTAATGTAACTGGTGTGTATATATAGTGCTGTACTAGTCTATATCACTAATGTAACTGGTGTGTCTATAGTGCTGTACTAGTCTATATCACTAATGTAACTGGTGTGTATATATAGTGCTGTACTAGTCTATATCACTAATGTAACTGGTGTGTATATATAGTGCTGCACTAATCTATATCACTAATGTAACTGGTGTGTATATAGTGCTGTACTAGTCTATATCACTAATGTAACTGGTGTGTATATATAGTGCTGTACTAGTCTATATCACTAATGTAACTGGTGTGTATATAGTGCTGGGCTAGTCTATATCACTAATGTAACTGGTGTGTATATAGTGCTGGACTAGTCTATATCACTAATGTAACTGGTGTGTATATAGTGCTGGACTAGTCTATATCACTAATGTAACTGATGTGTATATAGTGCTGGGCTAGTCTGTATCACTAATGTAACTGGTGTGTATATAGTGCTGCACTAATCTATATCACTAATGTAACTGATGTGTATATAGTGCTGGGCTAATCTGTATCACTAATGTAACTGGTGTGTATATAGTGCTGCACTAATCTATATCACTAATGTAACTGATGTGTATATAGTGCTGGGCTAGTCTGTATCACTAATGTAACTGGTGTGTATATAGTGCTGGGCTAGTCTGTATCACTAATGTAACTGGTGTGTATATAGTGCTGTACTAGTCTGTATCACTAATGTAACTGGTGTGTATATAGTGCTGTACTAATCTATATCACTAATGTAACTGGTGTGTATATAGTGCTGTACTAGTCTGTATCACTAATGTAACTGGTGTGTATATAGTGCTGTACTAGTCTGTATCACTAATGTAACTGGTGTGTATATAGTGCTGTACTAGTCTGTATCACTAATGTAACTGGTGTGTATATAGTGCTGTACTAGTCTGTATCACTAATGTAACTGGTGTGTATATAGTGCTGTACTAATCTATATCACTAATGTAACTGGTGTGTATATAGTGCTGGGCTAGTCTGTATCACTAATGTAACTGGTGTGTATATAGTGCTGTACTAGTCTATATCTCTAATGTAACTGATGTGTATATAGTGCTGGGCTAGTCTGTATCACTAATGTAACTGGTGTGTATATAGTGCTGGGCTAGTCTGTATCACTAATGTAACTGGTGTGTATATAGTGCTGTACTAGTCTGTATCACTAATGTAACTGGTGTGTATATAGTGCTGTACTAATCTATATCACTAATGTAACTGGTGTGTATATAGTGCTGTACTAGTCTGTATCACTAATGTAACTGGTGTGTATATAGTGCTGTACTAGTCTGTATCACTAATGTAACTGGTGTGTATATAGTGCTGTACTAGTCTGTATCACTAATGTAACTGGTGTGTATATAGTGCTGTACTAATCTATATCACTAATGTAACTGGTGTGTATATAGTGCTGGGCTAGTCTGTATCACTAATGTAACTGGTGTGTATATAGTGCTGCACTAATCTATATCACTAATGTAACTGATGTGTATATAGTGCTGGGCTAGTCTGTATCACTAATGTAACTGGTGTGTATATAGTGCTGCACTAATCTATATCACTAATGTAACTGATGTGTATATAGTGCTGGGCTAGTCTGTATCACTAATGTAACTGGTGTGTATATAGTGCTGGGCTAGTCTGTATCACTAATGTAACTGGTGTGTATATAGTGCTGTACTAGTCTGTATCACTAATGTAACTGGTGTGTATATAGTGCTGTACTAATCTATATCACTAATGTAACTGATGTGTATATAGTGCTGGGCTAGTCTGTATCACTAATGTAACTGGTGTGTATATAGTGCTGTACTAGTCTGTATCACTAATGTAACTGGTGTGTATATAGTGCTGTACTAGTCTGTATCACTAATGTAACTGGTGTGTATATAGTGCTGTACTAATCTATATCACTAATGTAACTGGTGTGTATATAGTGCTGGGCTAGTCTGTATCACTAATGTAACTGGTGTGTATATAGTGCTGTACTAGTCTGTATCACTAATGTAACTGGTGTGTATATAGTGCTGTACTAGTCTGTATCACTAATGTAACTGGTGTGTATATAGTGCTGTACTAGTCTGTATCACTAATGTAACTGGTGTGTATATAGTGCTGTACTAATCTATATCACTAATGTAACTGGTGTGTATATAGTGCTGTACTAGTCTATATCTCTAATGTAACTGGTGTGTATATATAGTGCTGTACTAGTCTATATCACTAATGTAACTGGTGTGTATTTAGTGCTGCACTAGTCTATATAACTAATGTAACTGGTGTGTATATAGTGCTGGGCTAGTCTATATCACTAATGTAACTGGTGTGTATATAGTGCTGGGCTAGTCTATATCACTAATGTAACTGGTGTGTATATATAGTGCTGTACTAGTCTATATCACTAATGTAACTGGTGTGTATATAGTGCTGTACTAGTCTATATCACTAATGTAACTGATGTGTATATAGTGCTGCACTAGTCTATATCACTAATGTAACTGGTGTGTATATAGTGCTGGGCTAGTCTGTATCACTAATGTAACTGGTGTGTCTGTAGTGCTGTAGTAGTCTATATCACTAATGTAACTGATGTGTATATAGTGCTGGGCTAGTCTATATCACTAATGTAACTGGTGTGTATATAGTGCTGCACTAGTCTGTATCACTAATGTAACTGGTGTGTATATAGTGCTGCACTAATCTATATCACTAATGTAACTGGTGTGTATATAGTGCTGTACTAGTCTATATCTCTAATGTAACTGGTGTGTATATATAGTGCTGTACTAGTCTATATCACTAATGTAACTGATGTGTATATAGTGCTGGGCTAATCTGTATCACTAATGTAACTGGTGTGTATATAGTGCTGCACTAATCTATATCACTAATGTAACTGATGTGTATATAGTGCTGGGCTAGTCTGTATCACTAATGTAACTGGTGTGTATATAGTGCTGGGCTAGTCTGTATCACTAATGTAACTGGTGTGTATATAGTGCTGTACTAGTCTGTATCACTAATGTAACTGGTGTGTATATAGTGCTGTACTAATCTATATCACTAATGTAACTGGTGTGTATATAGTGCTGTACTAGTCTGTATCACTAATGTAACTGGTGTGTATATAGTGCTGTACTAGTCTGTATCACTAATGTAACTGGTGTGTATATAGTGCTGTACTAGTCTGTATCACTAATGTAACTGGTGTGTATATAGTGCTGTACTAATCTATATCACTAATGTAACTGGTGTGTATATAGTGCTGGGCTAGTCTGTATCACTAATGTAACTGGTGTGTATATAGTGCTGCACTAATCTATATCACTAATGTAACTGATGTGTATATAGTGCTGGGCTAGTCTGTATCACTAATGTAACTGGTGTGTATATAGTGCTGCACTAATCTATATCACTAATGTAACTGATGTGTATATAGTGCTGGGCTAGTCTGTATCACTAATGTAACTGGTGTGTATATAGTGCTGGGCTAGTCTGTATCACTAATGTAACTGGTGTGTATATAGTGCTGTACTAGTCTGTATCACTAATGTAACTGGTGTGTATATAGTGCTGTACTAATCTATATCACTAATGTAACTGATGTGTATATAGTGCTGGGCTAGTCTGTATCACTAATGTAACTGGTGTGTATATAGTGCTGTACTAGTCTGTATCACTAATGTAACTGGTGTGTATATAGTGCTGTACTAGTCTGTATCACTAATGTAACTGGTGTGTATATAGTGCTGTACTAATCTATATCACTAATGTAACTGGTGTGTATATAGTGCTGGGCTAGTCTGTATCACTAATGTAACTGGTGTGTATATAGTGCTGTACTAGTCTGTATCACTAATGTAACTGGTGTGTATATAGTGCTGTACTAGTCTGTATCACTAATGTAACTGGTGTGTATATAGTGCTGTACTAGTCTATATCTCTAATGTAACTGGTGTGTATATATAGTGCTGTACTAGTCTATATCACTAATGTAACTGGTGTGTATTTAGTGCTGCACTAGTCTATATAACTAATGTAACTGGTGTGTATATAGTGCTGGGCTAGTCTATATCACTAATGTAACTGGTGTGTATATAGTGCTGGGCTAGTCTATATCACTAATGTAACTGGTGTGTATATATAGTGCTGTACTAGTCTATATCACTAATGTAACTGGTGTGTATATAGTGCTGTACTAGTCTATATCACTAATGTAACTGATGTGTATATAGTGCTGCACTAGTCTATATCACTAATGTAACTGGTGTGTATATAGTGCTGGGCTAGTCTGTATCACTAATGTAACTGGTGTGTCTGTAGTGCTGTAGTAGTCTATATCACTAATGTAACTGATGTGTATATAGTGCTGGGCTAGTCTATATCACTAATGTAACTGGTGTGTATATAGTGCTGCACTAGTCTGTATCACTAATGTAACTGGTGTGTATATAGTGCTGCACTAATCTATATCACTAATGTAACTGGTGTGTATATAGTGCTGTACTAGTCTATATCTCTAATGTAACTGGTGTGTATATATAGTGCTGTACTAGTCTATATCACTAATGTAACTGGTGTGTCTATAGTGCTGCACTAGTCTATATAACTAATGTAACTGGTGTGTATATAGTGCTGGGCTAGTCTATATCACTAATGTAACTGGTGTGTGTATATATAGTGCTGTACTAGTCTATATCACTAATGTAACTGGTGTGTATATATAGTGCTGTACTAGTCTATATAACTAATGTAACTGGTGTGTATATAGTGCTGTACTAGTCTATATCACTAATGTAACTACTGTGTATATAGTGCTGGGCTAGTCTGTATCACTAATGTAACTGGTGTGTATATAGTGCTGCACTAATCTATATCACTAATGTAACTGGTGTGTATATAGTGCTGTACTAGTCTATATCTCTAATGTAACTGGTGTGTATATATAGTGCTGTACTAGTCTATATCACTAATGTAACTGGTGTGTATATATAGTGCTGTACTAGTCTATATCACTAATGTAACTGGTGTGTATATAGTGCTGTACTAGTCTATGTCACTAATGTAACTGGTGTGTATATATAGTGCTGTACTAGTCTATATCTCTAATGTAACTGGTGTGTATATATATAGTGCTGTACCAGTCTATATCACTAATGTAACTGGTGTGTCTATAGTGCTGCACTAGTCTATATAACTAATGTAACTGGTGTGTATATAGTGCTGGGCTAGTCTGTATCACTAATGTAACTGGTGTGTATATATAGTGCTGTACTAGTCTATATCACTAATGTAACTGGTGTGTAGTGTATATATAGTGCTGTACTAGTCTGTATCACTAATGTAACTGGTGTGTATATATAGTGCTGTACTAGTCTGTATCACTAATGTAACTGGTGTGTATATATAGTGCTGTACTAGTCTATATCACTAATGTAACTGGTGTGTCTATAGTGCTGTACTAGTCTATATCTCTAATGTAACTGATGTGTAGTGCTGCACTAGTCTATATCACTAATGTAACTGATGTGTATACAGTGCTGTACTAGTCTATATCACTAATGTAACTACTGTGTATATAGTGCTGTTCTAGTCTATATCTCTAATGTAACTCGTGTGTATATATAGTGCTGTACTAGTCTATATCACTAATGTAACTGGTGTGTCTATAGTGCTGCACTAGTCTATATCACTAATGTAACTGGTGTGTCTATAGTTCTGGACTAGTCTGTATCACTAATGTAACTGGTGTGTATATAGTTCTGCACTAGTCTATATTACTAATGTAACTGGTGTGTATATAGTGCTGGACTTGTCTATCACTAATGTAACTGGTGTGTCTATAGTGCTCTACTAGTCTATATTACTAATGTAACTGGTGTGTATATAGTGCTGTACTAGTCTATATCACTAATGTAACTGGTGTGTATATAGTGCTGCACTAGTCTATATCACTAATGTAACTGGTGTGTATATAGTGCTGTACTAGTCTATATCACTAATGTAACTGGTGTGTATATAGTGCTGGACTTGTCTATCACTAATATAACTGGTGTGTATATAGTGCTGCACTAGTCTATATTACTAATGTAACTGGTGTGTATATAGTGCTGGACTTGTCTATCACTAATGTAACTGGTGTGTCTATAGTGCTCTACTAGTCTATATTACTAATGTAACTGGTGTGTATATAGTGCTGTACTAGTCTATATCACTAATGTAACTGGTGTGTATATAGTGCTGCACTAGTCTATATCACTAATGTAACTGATGTGTATATAGTGCTGCACTAGTCTGTATCACTAATGTAACTGGTGTGTCTATAGTGCTGTACTAGTCTATATCTCTAATGTAACTTATGTGTAGTGCTGCACTAGTCTATATCACTAATGTAACTGATGTGTATACAGTGCTGTACTAGTCTATATCACTAATGTAACTGGTGTGTCTATAGTGCTGCACTAGTCTATATCACTAATGTAACTGGTGTGTATATAGTGCTGTACTAGTCTATATCACTAATGTAACTGGTGTGTATATAGTGCTGGACTTGTCTATCACTAATGTAACTGGTGTGTATATAGTGCTGCACTAGTCTATATTACTAATGTAACTGGTGTGTATATAGTGCTGGACTTGTCTATCACTAATGTAACTGGTGTGTCTATAGTGCTCTACTAGTCTATATTACTAATGTAACTGGTGTGTATATAGTGCTGTACTTGTCTATATCACTAATGTAACTAGTGTGTATATAGTGCTGCACTAGTCTATATCACTAATGTAACTGATGTGTATATAATGCTGTACTAGTCTATATCACTAATGTAACTGGTGTGTCTATAGTGCTGTACTAGTCTATATCACTAATGTAACTGGTGTGTATATAGTGCTGGACTAGTCTATATCACTAATGTAACTGGTGTGTATATAGTGCTGGGCTACTCTATATCACTAATGTAACTGGTGTGTCTATAGTGCTGTACTAGTCTATATCACTAATGTAACTGGTGTGTATATATAGTGCTGTACTAGTCTATATTACTAATGTAACTGGTGTGTATATAGTGCTGTTCTAGTCTATATCACTAATGTAACTGGTGTGTCTATAGTGCTGTACTAGTCTATATCACTAATGTAACCGGTGTGTCTATAGTGCTGGACTAGTCTATATCACTAATGTAACTGGTGGGTATATATAGTGCTGTACTAGTCTATATTACTAATGTAACTGGTGTGTATATAGTGCTGTTCTAGTCTATATCACTAATGTAACTGGTGTGTCTATAGTGCTGTACTAGTCTATATCACTAATGTAACCGGTGTGTCTATAGTGCTGGACTAGTCTATATCACTAATGTAACTGATGTGTATATAGTGCTGTACTAGTCTATATCACTAATGTAACTGATGTGTATATAGTGCTGGACTAGTCTATATCACTAATGTAACTGGTGTGTCTGTAGTGCTGGACTAGTCTATATCACTAATGTAACTGGTGTGTCTATAGTGCTGGACTAGTCTATATCACTAATGTAACTGGTGTGTCTATAGTGCTGTACTAGTCTATGTTACTAATGTAACTGGTGTGCTGTACTAGTCTATATCACTAATGTAACTAGTGTGTATATAGTGCTGTGTGTGTATGTATCTACAACATACGCGTGTCTAGCCCAGCACTTTATTATAAATACTAAGCTACACTAGATATACGCATGGCTAGCCCTGTGGTCTATAAGAAATACTAAGGTACACAGGACATACTCGTGGCTTGCCTGGCACTCAATAATAAAGACTAAGGTACACTAGATGTACACGTGGCTAGCCCGGCACTCTATAATAAATACTAAGGTACACAGGACATACTCGTGGCTAGCCTGGCACTCTATAATAAATACTAAAGTACATTAGACATACATGTGGCTAGCCCTGTGGTCTATAATAAATGCTAAGGTACACAGGACGTACGTGTGGCTAGCCCGGCACTTTATAATAGATACTAAGGTACACTAGAGGTACGCGTGGCTAGCCCTGTGTTCTATAATAAATACTAAGGTACACTAGACGTACGCGTGGCTAGCCCTGTGTTCTATAATAAATACTAAGGTACACTAGTTGTATGCGTGGCTAGCCTGGCACTCTATAATAAATACTAAGGCACACTAGATGTACGTGTGGGTAGCCCGACACTCTATAATAAATACTAAGGTACACTAGATGTAGGCGTGGCTAGCCTGGCAGTCTATAATAAATACTAAGGTACACTAGACGTACGCGTGGCTAGCCCCGTGGTCTATAATAAATACTAAGGTACACTAGACGTACGCGTGGCTAGCCCTGTGTTCTATAATAAATACTAAGGTACACTAGTTGTATGCGTGGCTAGCCCGGCACTCTATAACAAATACTAAGGCACACTAGATGTACGTGTGGGTAGCCCGGCACTCTATAATAAATACTATGGTACACTAGATGTACGCGTGGCTAGCCTGGCAGTCTATAATAAATACTACGGTACACTAGACGTATGCGTGGCTAGCCCCGTGGTCTATAATAAATACTAAGGTACACTAGACGTACGCGTGGCTATCCCCGTGGTCTATAATAAATACTAAGGTACACTAGTTGTATGCGTGGCTAGCCCGGCACTCTATGATAAATACTAAGGTACACTAGATGTACGCGTGGCTAGCTCGGCACTCTATAATAAATACTAAGATACTCTAGATGTACGCGTGGCTAGCCCCGTGGTCTATAAGAAATACTAAGGTACACTAGATATACGCGTGGCTAGCCCGGCACTCTATAATAAATACTATGGTATACTAGACGTACACGTGGCTAGGCTGGCAATTTCTAATAAATATTAAGGTACACTAGATGTACAGGTGGCTAGCCCCATGGTCTATAATAAATACTATGGTATACTAGACGTACACGTGGCTAGCCCCATGGTCTATAATAAATACTAAGGTACACTAGATGTACACGTGGCTAGCCTGACACTTTATAATAAATACTAAGGTACACTAGATGTACGCGTGGCTAGCCCAGCATTTTATAATAAATACTAAGGTACACTAGATGTAAGCGTGGCTAGCCTGACACTTTATAATAAATACTAAGGTACACTAGATGTACGTGTGGCTAGCCCGGCACTCTATAATAAATACTAAGGTACACTAGATGTACGCGTGGCTAGCCCAGCATTTTATAATAAATACTAAGGTACACTAGATGTAAGCGTGGCTAGCCTGACACTTTATAATAAATACTAAGGTACACTAGATGTACGTGTGGCTAGCCCGGCACTCTATAATAAATACTAAGGTACACTAGACGTACGCGTGGCTAGCCTGACACTTTATAATAAATACTGAGGTACACTAGATATACGCATGGCTAGACCGGCACTCTATAATAAATACTAAGGTACGCGTGGCTAGCCTGGCCGTCAATAATAAATGTAGTTTATTCAGTTTGAGGTAGGCTATTGGCGGTATAGGATTTAAGTAGTGTAGGGGGTGTTTGCGGTTTGCTATTAGCGGTTTAGGGGTTAATAGGTTAGGAAGTTTATCGTGGATGGCTATTTGTATTATAGGGGTAAGTAGTGTAGGGTTTATTGCGCTGCCTGGGATATTGGCAGTTTAGGGGTTAATAGGTTAGGAAGTTTATTGCGCTGGGATATTGGCAGTTTAGGGGTTAATAGGTTGGGAAGTTTATAGCGGTGGGCTATTGGCAGTTTAGGGGGTTAAGTAGTGTAGGGGTTAATGCGGTGGGATATTGGCAGTTTAGGGGTTAATAGGTTGGGAAGTTTATAGCGGTGGGCTATTGGCAGTTTAGGGGGTTAAGCAAGGTAGGGGTTAATGTGGTGGGATATTGGCAGTTTAGGGGTTAATAGGTTGGGAAGTTTATAGCGGTGGGCTATTGGCAGTTTAGGGGTTAATAGGTTGGGAAGTTTATAGCGGTGGGCTATTGGCAGTTTAGGGGTTAATAGGTTGGGAAGTTTATAGCGGTGGGCTATTGGCAGTTTAGGGGTTAATAGGTTGGGAAGTTTATAGCGGTGGGCTATTGGCAGTTTAGGGGTTAATAGGTTGGGAAGTTTATAGCGGTGGGCTATTGACAGTTTAGGGGGTTAAGTAGTGTAGGGTTAGTTATATCTATCAGGCTAGGTGCTAGATATTTAAAAGGGAACCTTTACTTTACATCGCCATTGTCGGTGCTGATGCTGCTTGGAATATTTCGCCAGCATTGCCACCCATTGTGATGTAAAGTAAAACCCCGCTCAGCGATGCTGCCTTTAAACAACAATGACAGCACTTTTGAATGATTCTCCGTCATTGTCATCATCACGTTAGATCCTTTTGAATATATTGCCACCTTGCAGCACTTTCGTTCATCAGGGCCTTAGAGAGAACAATTGAAAATGTAACATTTTATTACTTATCTCTCCTACCTCCCATTGGGAGTGTCATTTCTTCTGCTGGATTGTTTACACAGCTTTTCTATAGCCTATACTTAAAAGGACATAAACCCCCAAATGTTCCTTTCATGATTCAGAGAATACAATAAAAAAAAAAGTTTCCAATTAATTTCTATTATCAAATTTGCTTTGTTCTCATTATTTTTTTGTTGAAGAGATATCTAGATAGGTAGTGTGCACGTGCCTGAAGCACTACATGACAGAAAATAGTGCTGCCATCTATTGCTCTTGCTAATTTAGTATGTAGTGCACACTCGTGAGCTTACCTTCTTGCTTTTCAACAAAGGATAACAGGAAAACAAAGAAAATTTGATTATAGAAGTTAATTAGAAAGTTGCGTAAAATTGTATTTTCTGTTTGAATCACGAAAGAAAAATTGGGGTTTTATAATCCCTTTAAGTATAGAAACTTTCAGTATAGGTAGGGATGCCACTGCAAAATCAGCTAGCTCAAATACCAATATAAAGGTAAAGGATCTATTTTAAAACAATTTAATACACTCCAGCAGGTAAAATCGATCACTGGGAACAAATTGAAGGGGAGAAAAATGTAGGGTACACTGTCCCTTTAATAAATGATTTATTAATAAGTCTATGCTATATATATATATAGTGTGTGTGTGTGTGTGTATATATATATTAGAATATGTATCATCACTTGGTACTGGCATTTGTGTCCTATAATACATTGTGGTATTGAGTATATTTGTCTTACTCTCTAACATTTCTTCATGTATCAGACTTATATGTAGCAGGGTTAGCCTTGAGGAGTGAGCAGATGCATTTCCAGCTCTGAGAATTACAAAATCCACAATTTTCATACATAAATTGCATGAAAAAAGAGCAAAATAAATAATGAAAGTATATTGCAAAGTTGTTTTATTACACATAAATATACAATATAGATAGCATTCTCAAGGTGCTGTCATTTTAAGAGTGCTTTTTATTGTACAGTGTTTTTAATATATCAATAGTTTTGCATCTGTTCACAAATATAACAGTAAATCGGATGCAGCGCTCCCTGTTAGCTGGAGGGTACGGCAGCCCCAGTGGGACAGAATTATGTATGTTTGTGTTTTCTGGAGACAGGTGGCTATCACATAAATACTAAGTCCTGCAGAATCATGCAGGCAATTAGTTATACACAGGAGAGCTGAGATGTCATTGACTAAATAAGAGCATTTATAAGTAAATGTAAGGTAGTCTGTTTATTGCACATGGGGGATCTGTGCCCATTAGTACTGTTTATTAATTATAGTTTGTCTTTGCCTTCTACGGACTGTTTCTCATTGTGCAGATCAGGACACGTAAGGCATTGGTAGAAGTTCCCCTCCTTCAGAGTGCATGTGTGTGTCCTGGTGTGCGTGGGCAGGGGGCTGTGCCAACGTCTCATGCTGTTCCCTGGAACATGACGCGGGCTCTACTGTATAGCTGTGTGCACGAAAGGCATTAGGCAGTGATATATCAGATCGGTGTGTGTGTCTATTTGTGTGCGTGTATGTGTGTGTGTATGAGTATATATGTATGTATATATACTAGAAGCCAGACACACACTTTTTAGAACGCATGAATGGGGCATTTGTATATAAATGATGTTGAATAATCCAAAAAGCTAAGAGCCGTTTAGGAAACAAGTAAGGCTGAGTCTGCAGCAAATACATTGTCTTGCACAGGTCAGCATTCTGCAGAGAATCTGGCCTGCTGACCATAAATTGTTAGACATAGACAGCAACATAAACTGCACATACTATTGGTGTATAAAATAAAGTAATTGGGTTATCCTACTACAAGATGTTTCACAAACACCTTTTAATTGCAAGGACTATTTTCCTTTGTGCGTACACGTGTATTTCCCTTACAAATCTCATCCCAACTATCTCTGGAAGAACTAAAAGGAATTCCAATCAGAAAGAAAGCAGGAAGCTGGAAGGACATGCCTCTTCCCTGCTTGATGAGCACGTTTTCTTTGGTGAAACACTGAACATTTTAAAACAACTTTAAAATAACTAACTAGACACACATGAACGCATGTTGGTTAATGTCAAGATCTAGGGTGTCCATACTTTGTTTTAAAAATTACATGGTGCATAGCCAGCTTAGCTTCAGTTTCTCACACCCTCCTTCCTCTCCAGGGAGGGCTGAGACCTCTGTGTCTGACAGCAACTCCAGACTCCTCTGAAACAGATTCTCACCCACTTAAGGTGCAATAGTCCTATTTCTGCTTGCATTTAGTGTATTGTAGAAAGTGTTACTGCCCATTACTAGAGGATCTCACTATCCCTCTAACCAGACTGTGCTCCAGCTCCACCCACCACCAGCAGCAGCAGTGTTTACTGAAGTATTTCTGTTCTCTGTCCAGGGGGAAACTTTCTCCTGTAAAAATAGTGCAGGAACTCAGTTCCCAAGTGTTCCCACTGGACTTCTCTGTGTGTGTGTGTGTATATATATATATATATATATATATATATATATATATATATATATATATATATATATATATATATATATATATATATACATACAGGGAGTGCAGAATTATTAGGCAAGTTGTATTTTTGAGGATTAATTTTATTATTGAACAACAACCATGTTCTCAATGAACCCAAAAAACTCATTAATATCAAAGCTGAATATTTTTGGAAGTAGTTTTTAGTTTGTTTTTAGTTTTAGCTATTTTAGGGGGATATCTGTGTGTGCAGGTGACTATTACTGTGCATAATTATTAGGCAACTTAACAAAAAACAAATATATACCCATTTCAATTATTTATTTTTACCAGTGAAACCAATATAACATCTCAACATTCACAAATATTTCTGACATTCAAAAACAAAACAAAAACAAATCAGTGACCAATATAGCCACCTTTCTTTGCAAGGACACTCAAAAGCCTGCCATCCATGGATTCTGTCAGTGTTTTGATCTGTTCACCATCAACATTGCATGCAGCAGCAACCACAGCCTCCCAGACACTGTTCAGAGAGGTGTACTGTTTTCCCTCCTTGTAAATCTCACATTTGATGATGGACCACAGGTTCTCAATGGGGTTCAGATCAGGTGAACAAGGAGGCCATGTCATTAGATTTTCTTCTTTTATACCCTTTCTTGCTAGCCACGCTGTGGAGTACTTGGACGCGTGTGATGGAGCATTGTCCTGCATGAAAATCATGTTTTTCTTGAAGGATGCAGACTTCTTCCTGTACCACTGCTTGAAGAAGGTGTCTTCCAGAAACTGGCAGTAGGACTGGGAGTTGAGCTTGACTCCATCCTCAACCCGAAAAGGCCCCACAAGCTCATCTTTGATGATACCAGCCCAAACCAGTACTCCACCTTCACCTTGCTGGCGTCTGAGTCGGACTGGAGCTCTCTGCCCTTTACCAATCCAGCCACGGGCCCATCCATCTGGCCCATCAAGACTCACTCTCATTTCATCAGTCCATAAAACCTTAGAAAAATCAGTCTTGAGATATTTCTTGGCCCAGTCTTGACGTTTCAGCTTGTGTGTCTTGTTCAGTGGTGGTCGTCTTTCAGCCTTTCTTACCTTGGCCATGTCTCTGAGTATTGCGCACCTTGTGCTTTTGGGCACTCCAGTGATGTTGCAGCTCTGAAATATGGCCAAACTGGTGGCAAGTGGCATCTTGGCAGCTGCACGCTTGACTTTTCTCAGTTCAAGGGCAGTTATTTTGCGCCTTGGTTTTTCCACACGCTTCTTGCGACCCTGTTGACTATTTTGAATGAAACGCTTGATTGTTCGATGATCACGCTTCAGAAGCCTTGCAATTTTAAGAGTGCTGCATCCCTCTGCAAGATATCTCACTATTTTTGACTTTTCTGAGCCTGTCAAGTCCTTCTTTTGACCCATTTTGCCAAAGGAAAGGAAGTTGCCTAATAATTATGCACACCTGATATAGGGTGTTGATGTCATTAGACCACACCCCTTCTCATTACAGAGATGCACATCACCTAATATGCTTAATTGGTAGTAGGCTTTCGAGCCTATACAGCTTGGAGTAAGACAACATGCATAAAGAGGATGATGTGGTCAAAATACTCATTTGCCTAATAATTCTGCACTCCCTGTATATGTGTGTGTATATATATATATATATATATAAATATATAAATACAGGGCTCCAAATTTCAAGTCCTAAGCTACTAGCCAGGACAAAATGTTACTCGCCACTTCTAATCCCACCCACACCACACCCACTACTTGACCCCCTCTTTGTATATGTTTAGACATTTTGTAATATTGTTGTTATTTTACACCATAACAAATGAAATAATGCTACATACAGTAATAAATGAACAAGAATAGGTTCATAGCAGAACCCAGGATATGGGGAAGACAACAGCTGGATAGAAAAAGGAAGTTGTTGAACTGAGGAATACAGAGTGCTGACCTTGAGATCTTTTTTAATAATTATTATCTCTCCCTTCTCGCTTTTAAAGTGAAGGTAAACTTGAGCGTACTCGCTCAAGTCATAGGATATCATTTAATAAATGAGGAAGACTTTAATTCTTTAAATCTTTAATTTATACAGATTTTTACATTTTAATGCCGCAACGATAACCGTCGTTCCTCCTCCCGCCATAGTCCTCAGTTGATTGACAGATGATGAATCTGCAATCAACTAATTGCTGTTTCCCCCCCCCCGGGGCCGTGATGTTTGTGCAAAGTGGCTGAACGCCGGGGGGGAGGGAGTACGCTCAAGTTTACCTTCACTTTAACTATCTTTCTTAACCCCCCTCCTCTCTTCAATCTCTCTCTTTACCCTCTCTCCTAACTCTCAGACCATATTTTCTCTTTCCCCTCTCTCACATCTCTTGACTCTTTACTCTTTTTTTTTTTCTCCATTGTCTCTTAACTCGACCTTCTTCTCCACTTTTTCTGCTCCGTTTACTCTCTCAGAAGTAACAGTCTAAGCACTAATGGGGTCTCTACAGCCCTAGAGGAATAACATATCCTTGCACTTTTGTGGATATATAATATATATAATATCCTTTAAGATAATAGTTTTAGCACATACAGTAGACCAAAATGTGTGCTGCAATAGGAATGTACATTCTGCAGATACAAGGTGCTAACTTTGCTACTTCCAAGATGCCACCAGACTTCAGACTCAACATTCACTAACTTTCACTCGCCATCATTACATTTCCACTCGCCAATAGCTAGTGGGCTAGTGGAAATTTTGAGCCCTATATATATGTGTGTGTGTGTGCATCAGGTCCTGAGAGTAGCACCTGATGCATTATGGCTTCTTATGCTCTCCTAGTGTTTATTACATAATGTCTAGGGGGGTGCACCCCTAGGCTCTGATTGTAAGAAATATATGAAGCAGATATGAGCAGCACTAAAACACCACTGCTTGAGTTACAGGTGAACTAGTGCGATGGTCTTGGGCAGGCCATATATCTCACACAGGCAGCTGCCTAGGGTTGATTTCAAGGGATACAAATATGTGATACACCCCCTTTCATCTTACATGCCAGAGTATAGTTATGGCTCATTCAGCAATGGGCTGGACATGCGGTCTCTCCCACTTCTTCTAATGGGACATGGTAGCCCAATAATAAAATGCTTGCAAAGGAATTAAACACACAGGGGCATATCTATCAAGCTTTAGTGAGCTGCTGGTGCAATGCTGAATACGGAGAGTGTATTGCTCGCCATATTCAGCGAGGTCTTGCGGACCTGATCCGCACTGTCGGATCAGGTCCGCCAGACTTTGATAAATTGGGGCCAGTGTCAGAGTCCTGTCTTAGAGCTGCAGTGCATTGGTGTTCCTAAACAGGATATAGCCGGTGAGCATATGAACCTAACTGCCAATCAGCAGCCATGCTCAGGACCAGCTCAGCAGTGCACAAGCATATGTTTAAGACCTCCCCAGGGTCATATTATTTATAAATGCAGAGTACATCAAGGAAGAACAAACATCTGGTGCAAACAATTCTTCAGCCGAACCACTTCCTTAAATATATCAACATTTTCAAACACTGAGAATCATTAAGGATATTAGATGGTCGTGAAACTCAGAATTAAACTTTCATAATTCAAACAGACAAAAACAATAACCCCAACTTTCTACTTTACTTTCGTTGTCAAATTTACTTTGTACTCTTGTTATCCTTTATTGAAGAGCATACCTAGGTTGTCTCAGAATTCTGTACTTGTTCAGAGCACTATGTGGTAACAGTTGCAACAATGTTATACATTGTTGCAATCGCTGCTTCCATCTAGTGCTCAAAAGTGTTACTAGCACTATAATGGTGATGTAACACTACTGCTATATAATGCTAAAGACACATGCACACTCCTGAGTCTAAATGAGTTTGTGCCGTGAGCCATGAGCAGTTGCTGTGTGGTAGCCTGAAACATTCTAACAATATTTAGAGGTAATTTACTGCAAAAGCAGGCAAAATAAAAGGGAAATGTTGTTTTATTGTCCTTCAAGGGATATGAAACCCAAAAATAGTTTTTGTTTTGTGAATCAGACAGAGCCTAACAATTTAAAACATGTTTCTAATTTACGTCTATCACATTTACTTTCTGTGTTAGAGAGATATCTAGGTAGCATCTGGAGCACTATATAGCAGGACATAGTGCTGCCATATACTGCTCTTGCAAATGGATATTATTATTGTAAAACTGTTCCAGACACGTGAACACTCCTAAGCTTTTTTCAACAGAAGATACCAAGAGAATGAGGAAAAATTGCATGCTCTGTCTGAATCATGAAAGAAACATTGGGGTCTTATGTCCCTTTAAAGGGATAGTAATCAGCAAAAATGTTATTGTTTAAAAAGATAGATAGTCCCTTTATTTACCATTCCCCAGTTTTGTATAACCAACACAGTTATATTAATACACTTTTTACCTCTGTGATTACCCTGTATCTAAGCCTCTGCAGACTGCCCCTTATCTCAGTTATATTAATATACTTTTTACCTCTGTGATTACCTTGTATCTAAGCCTCTGCAGACTGCCCCTTATCTCAGTTATATTAATATACTTTTTACCTCTGTGATTACCCTGTATCTAAGCCTCTGCAGACTGCCCCTTATCTCAGTTATATTAATATACTTTTTACCTCTGTGACTACCTTGTATCTAAACCTCTGCAGACTGCCTCATTATCTGTTATATTAATATACTTTTTACCTCTGTGATTACCTTGTATCTAAGCCTCTGCAGACTGCTCCTTATCTCAGTTATATTAATATACTTTTTACCTCTGTGATTATCTTGTGTCTAACCCTCTGCAGACTGCCCCTTATCTCAGTTCTATTAATATACTTTTTACCTCTGTGATTACCTTGTATCTAAGCCTCTGCAGACTGCCTCCTTATCTCAGTGCTTTTGACAGACTTGCATTTCAGGCCATTAGTGCTGACTCTTAAATAACTTCACGTGCGTGAGCACAATGTTATTTATATGAAACACATGAACTAACACCCTCTAGTTGTGAAAAACTGTAAAATGCATTAAGATAAGAGACGGCCTTCGAGGGCTTAGAAATTGGCATATAAACCTACCTAGGTTTAGCTTTCAACTAAGTATACCAAGAGAACAAAGCAAATTTGATGATAAAAGTAAATTCGAAAGTTGTTTAAAATTACATGTCCTATCTGACAGTTTAATTTGGACTTTGCTATCCCTTTAATTAAACATTTTTACTGGGCAGTTAAATGTTGAGTTTAATGTTCCTTTAACAACACAGACAGATCTGGTGTTTGGTTGATTCCAGTAAAGCTATAATGTAGGAGTCTCATTATGTGGTTCTGAAACATGTTAAACTGTTACATTATGCAGGAGATGTGACACCCTCTATATAGTAACAGACATGTCCCAGCTAAACGGCACACCTCTATATAGTAAGACATATGTCCTAGCTAAACTGCACACCCTCTATATAGTAACAGACACATGGTTCCTCTCACATGTCCTAGCTAAACTGCACACCTCTATATAGTAACAAACACATGTCCCAGCTAAACTATAAACCTCTATATAGTAACAGACACATGTCCCAGCTAAACTGTACACCTCTATATAGTAACAAACACATGTCCCAGCTAAACTATAAACCTCTATATAGTAACAGACACATGTCCCAGCTAAACGGCACACCTCTATATAGTAACAGACACATGTCTCCGCTAAACTGCACACCTCTATATAGTAACAGGCACATGTCTCAGCTAAACTGCACACCTCTATATAGTAACAGACACATGTCTCAGCTAAACGACACACCTCTATATAGTAACAGACACATGTCCCAGCTAAACTGTACACCTCTATATAGTAACAGACACATGTCTCCGCTAAACTGCACACCTCTATATAGTAACAGGCACATGTCTCAGCTAAACTGCACACTTCTATATAGTAACAGACACATGTCTCAGCTAAACTGCACACCTCTATATAGTAACAGACACATGTCCCAGCTAAACTGCACACCTCTATATAGTAACAGACACATTTCCCAGCTAAACTGCACACCTCTATATAGTAACAGGCACATGTCTCAGCTAAACTGTACACCTCTATATAGTAACAGACACATGTCCCAGCTAAACTGTACACCTCTATATAGTAACAGACACATGTCCCAGCTAAACTGTACACCTCTATATAGTAACAGACACATGTCCCAGCTAAACTGCACACCTCTATATAGTAACAGGCACATGTCTCAGCTAAACTGTACACCTCTATATAGTAACAGACACATGTCTCAGCTAAACTGTACACCTCTATATTGTAACAAACATATGTCTCAGCTAAACTGCACACCTCTATATAGTAACAGACACATGTCTCAGCTAAATTGTACACCTCTATATAGTAACAGACACATGTCTCAGCTAAACTGTACACCTCTATATAGTAACAGACACATGTCTCAGCTAAATTGTACACCTCTATATAGTAACAGACACATGTCCCAGCTAAACTGTATACCTCTATATAGTAACAGACACATGTCTCAGCTAAACTGTACACCTCTATATAGTAACAGACACATGTCTCAGCTAAACTGTACACCTCTATATAGTAACAGACACATGTCTCAGCTAAACTGTACACCTCTATATAGTAACAGACACATGTCTCAGCTAAACTGTACACCTCTATATAGTAACAGACACATGTCTCAGCTAAATTGTACACCTCTATATAGTAACAGACACATGTCTCAGCTAAACTGTACACCTCTATATAGTAACAGATACATAGTTCCTCTCACATGTCCCAGCTAAACTGTACACCTCTATATAGTAACAGACACATGTCTCAGCTAAACTGTACACCTCTATATAGTAACAGACATGTCCCAGCTAAACTGTACACCTCTATATAGTAACAGGCACATGTCCCAGCTAAACTGCACACCTCTATATAGTAACAGACACATGTCTCAGCTAAATTGTACACCTCTATATAGTAACAGACACATGTCCCAGCTAAACTGTATACCTCTATATAGTAACAGATACATAGTTCCTCTCACATGTCCCAGCTAAACTGCACACCTCTATATAGTAACAGACACATGGTTCCTCTCACATGTCCCAGCTAAACTGCACACCTCTATATAGTAACAGGCACATGTCCCAGCTAAACTGCACACCCTCTATATAGTAACAGGCACATGTCCCAGCTAAACTGCACACCTCTATATAGTAACAGACACATGGTTCCTCTCACATGTCCCAGCTAAACTGCACACCTCTATATAGTAACAGACACATGTCCCAGCTAAACTGCACACCTCTATATAGTAACAGACACATGGTTCCTCTCACATGTCCCAGCTAAACTGCACACCTCTATATAGTAACAGACACATGTCCCAGCTAAACTGCACACCTCTATATAGTAACAGACACATGTCTCAGCTAAACTGCACACCTCTATATAGTAACAGACACATGTCCCAGCTAAACTGCACACCTCTATATAGTAACAGGCACATGTCTCAGCTAAACTGTACACCTCTATATAGTAACCGACACATAGTTCCTCTCACATGTCCCAGCTACACTGCACACCTCTATATAGTAACAGACACATGTCCCAGCTAAACTGCACACCTCTATATAGTAACAGACACATGTCCCAGCTAAACTGCACACCTCTATATAGTAACAGGCACATGTCTCAGCTAAACTGTACACCTCTATATAGTAACAGGCACATGTCTCAGCTAAACTGTACACCTCTATATAGTAACAGACACATGTCTCAGCTAAACTGTACACCCTCTATATAGTAACAGACACATGTCCCAGCTAAACTGCACACCTCTATATAGTAACAGACACATGTCCCAGCTAAACTGTACACCCTCTATATAGTAACAGACACATGTCCCAGCTAAACTGCACACCTCTATATAGTAACAGGCACATGTCTCAGCTAAACTGTACACCTCTATATAGTAACTGACACATAGTTCCTCTCACATGTCCCAGCTAAACTGCACACCTCTATATAGTAACAGACACATGTCCCAGCTAAACTGCACACCTCTATATAGTAACAGACACATGTCCCAGCTAAACTGCACACCTCTATATAGTAACAGGCACATGTCTCAGCTAAACTGTACACCTCTATATAGTAACAGGCACATGTCTCAGCTAAACTGTACACCTCTATATAGTAACAGACACATGTCTCAGCTAAACTGTACACCTCTATATAGTAACAGACACATGTCCCAGCTAAACTGCACACCTCTATATAGTAACAGACACATGTCCCAGCTAAACTGTACACCTCTATATAGTAACAGACACATGTCCTAGCTAAACGGCACATGTCTCCGCTAAACTGCACACCTCTATATAGTAACAGACACATGTCTCAGCTAAACTGCACACCTCTATATAGTAACAGACACGTGTCCCAGCTAAACTGCACACCTCTATATAGTAACAGACACATTTCCCAGCTAAACTGCACACCTCTATATAGTAACAGGCACATGTCTCAGCTAAACTGTACACCTCTATATAGTAACAGACACATGTCCCAGCTAAACTGTACACCTCTATATAGTAACAGACACATGTCCCAGCTAAACTGTACACCTCTATATAGTAACAGACACATGTCCCAGCTAAACTGCACACCTCTATATAGTAACAGGCACATGTCTCAGCTAAACTGTACACCTCTATATAGTAACAGACACATGTCTCAGCTAAACTGTACACCTCTATATAGTAACAGACACATGTCTCAGCTAAACTGTACACCTCTATATTGTAACAGACATATGTCTCAGCTAAACTGCACACCTCTATATAGTAACAGACACATGTCCCAGCTAAACTGCACACCTCTATATAGTAACAGACACATGTCTCAGCTAAATTGTACACCTCTATATAGTAACAGACACATGTCTCAGCTAAATTGTACACCTCTATATAGTAACAGACACATGTCTCAGCTAAATTGTACACCTCTATATAGTAACAGACACATGTCTCAGCTAAACTGTACACCTCTATATAGTAACAGATATATAGTTCCTCTCACATGTCCCAGCTAAACTGTACACCTCTATATAGTAACAGACACATGTCTCAGCTAAACTGTACACCTCTATATAGTAACAGATATATAGTTCCTCTCACATGTCTCAGCTAAACTGTACACCTCTATATAGTAACAGATATATAGTTCCTCTCACATGTCCCAGCTAAACTGTACACCTCTATATAGTAACAGACACATGTCCCAGCTAAACTGTACACCTCTATATAGTAACAGACACATGTCCCATCTAAACTGTACACCTCTATATAGTAACAGACACATGTCTCAGCTAAATTGTACACCTCTATATAGTAACAGACACATGTCCCAGCTAAACTGTATACCTCTATATAGTAACAGATACATAGTTCCTCTCACATGTCCCAGCTAAACTGCACACCTCTATATAGTAACAGACACATGGTTCCTCTCACATGTCCCAGCTAAACTGCACACCTCTATATAGTAACAGGCACATGTCCCAGCTAAACTGCACACCCTCTATATAGTAACAGGCACATGTCCCAGCTAAACTGCACACCTCTATATAGTAACAGACACATGTCCCAGCTAAACTGCACACCTCTATATAGTAACAGACACATGGTTCCTCTCACATGTCCCAGCTAAACTGCACACCTCTATATAGTAACAGACACATGTCCCAGCTAAACTGCACACCTCTATATAGTAACAGACACATGTCTCAGCTAAACTGTACACCCTCTATATAGTAACAGACACATGTCCCAGCTAAACTGCACACCTCTATATAGTAACAGACACATGTCTCTGCTAAACTGCACACCTCTATATAGTAACAGACACATGTCCCAGCTAAACTGCACACCTCTATATAGTAACAGGCACATGTCTCAGCTAAACTGTACACCTCTATATAGTAACCGACACATAGTTCCTCTCACATGTCCCAGCTACACTGCACACTTCTATATAGTAACAGACACATGTCCTAGCTAAACGACACACCTCTATATAGTAACAGACACATGTCTCAGCTAAACGGCACACCTCTATATAGTAACAGACACATGTCCCAGCTAAACTGCACACCTCTATATAGTAACAGGCACATGTCTCAGCTAAACTGTACACCTCTATATAGTAACAGACACATGTCCCAGCTAAACTGCACACCTCTATATAGTAACAGACACATGTCCCAGCTAAACTGTACACCTCTATACAGTAACAGACACATGTCTCAGCTAAACTGTACACCTCTAAATAGTAACAGACACATGTCCCATCTAAACTATACACCTCTATATAGTAACAGATACATAGTTCCTCTCACATGTCCCAGCTAAACTGTACACCTCTATATAGTAACAGACACATGGTTCCTCTCACATGTCCCAGCTAAACTGCACACCTCTATATAGTAACAGGCACATGTCCCAGCTAAACTGCACACTTCTATATAGTAACAGACACATGTCCCAGCTAAACTGCACACCTCTATATAGTAACAGACACATGTCTCAGCTAAATTGTACACCTCTATATAGTAACAGACACATGTCTCAGCTAAACTGTACACCTCTATATAGTAACAGATATATAGTTCCTCTCACATGTCCCAGCTAAACTGTACACCTCTATATAGTAACAGACACATAGTTCCTCTCACATGTCTCAGCTAAACTGTACACCTCTATATAGTAACAGACACATGTCTCAGCTAAACTGTACACCTCTATATAGTAACAGACACATGTCCCAGCTAAACTGTACACCTCTATATAGTAACAGACACATGTCCCAGCTAAACTGTACACCTCTATATAGTAACAGACACATGTCTCAGCTAAATTGTACACCTCTATATAGTAACAGACACATGTCCCAGCTAAACTGTATACCTCTATATAGTAACAGATACATAGTTCCTCTCACATGTCCCAGCTAAACTGCACACCTCTATATAGTAACAGACACATGGTTCCTCTCACATGTCCCAGCTAAACTGCACACCTCTATATAGTAACAGGCACGTGTCCCAGCTAAACTGCACACCCTCTATATAGTAACAGGCACATGTCCCAGCTAAACTGCACACCTCTATATAGTAACAGACACATGTCCCAGCTAAACTGCACACCTCTATATAGTAACAGACACATGGTTCCTCTCACATGTCCCAGCTAAACTGCACACCTCTATATAGTAACAGACACATGTCCCAGCTAAACTGCACACCTCTATATAGTAACAGACACATGTCTCAGCTAAACTGTACACCCTCTATATAGTAACAGACACATGTCCCAGCTAAACTGCACACCTCTATATAGTAACAGACACATGTCTCTGCTAAACTGCACACCTCTATATAGTAACAGACACATGTCCCAGCTAAACTGCACACCTCTATATAGTAACAGGCACATGTCTCAGCTAAACTGTACACCTCTATATAGTAACCGACACATAGTTCCTCTCACATGTCCCAGCTACACTGCACACTTCTATATAGTAACAGACACATGTCCCAGCTAAACTGCACACCTCTATATAGTAACAGACACATGGTTCCTCTCACATGTCCCAGCTAAACTGCACACCTCTATATAGTAACAGGCACGTGTCCCAGCTAAACTGCACACCCTCTATATAGTAACAGGCACATGTCCCAGCTAAACTGCACACCTCTATATAGTAACAGACACATGTCCCAGCTAAACTGCACACCTCTATATAGTAACAGACACATGGTTCCTCTCACATGTCCCAGCTAAACTGCACACCTCTATATAGTAACAGACACATGTCCCAGCTAAACTGCACACCTCTATATAGTAACAGACACATGTCTCAGCTAAACTGTACACCCTCTATATAGTAACAGACACATGTCCCAGCTAAACTGCACACCTCTATATAGTAACAGACACATGTCTCTGCTAAACTGCACACCTCTATATAGTAACAGACACATGTCCCAGCTAAACTGCACACCTCTATATAGTAACAGGCACATGTCTCAGCTAAACTGTACACCTCTATATAGTAACCGACACATAGTTCCTCTCACATGTCCCAGCTACACTGCACACTTCTATATAGTAACAGACACATGTCCTAGCTAAACGACACACCTCTATATAGTAACAGACACATGTCCCAGCTAAACTGCACACCTCTATATAGTAACAGACACATGTCTCTGCTAAACTGTACACCTCTATATATAGTAACAGACACATGTCCCAGCTAAACTGCACACCTCTATATAGTAACAGACACATGTCCCAGCTAAACTGTACACCTCTATACAGTAACAGACACATGTCTCAGCTAAATTGTACACCTCTATATAGTAACAGACACATGTCCCAGCTAAACTATACACCTCTATATAGTAACAGATACATAGTTCCTCTCACATGTCCCAGCTAAACTGCACACCTCTATATAGTAACAGACACATGGTTCCTCTCACATGTCCCAGCTAAACTGCACACCTCTATATAGTAACAGGCACATGTCCCAGCTAAACTGCACACTTCTATATAGTAACAGACACATGTCCCAGCTAAACTGCACACCTCTATATAGTAACAGACACATGTCCCAGCTAAACTGCACACCTCTATATAGTAACAGACACATGTCCCAGCTAAACTGCACACCTCTATATAGTAACAGACACATAGTTCCTCTCACATGTCCCAGCTAAACTGCACACCTCTATATAGTAACAGACACATGTCCCAGCTAAACTGCACACCTCTATATAGTAACAGACACATGGTTCCTCACATGTCCGAACTAAACTGCACACCCTCTATATAGTAACAGACACATGGTTCCTCACATGTCCGAACTAAACTGCACACCCTCTATATAGTAACAGACACATGGTTCCTCTCATATGTCCCAGCTAAACTGCACACCTCTATAAAGTAACAGACACATGGTTCCTCACATGTCCGAACTAAACTGCACACCCTCTATATAGTAACAGACACATGGTTCCTCACATGTCCGAACTAAACTGCACACCCTCTATATAGTAACAGACACATGGTTCCTCTCATATGTCCCAGCTAAACTGCACACCTCTATATAGTAACAGACACATGTCCTAGCTAAACTGCACACCCTCTATATAGTAACAGACACATGTCCCAGCTAAACTGTACACCTCTATATAGTAACAGACACATGTCTCAGCTAAACTGCACACCCTCTATATAGTAACAGACACATGTCCCAGCTAAACTGCACACCTCTATATAGTAACAGACACATGTCCCAGCTAAACTGCACACCCTCTATATAGTAACAGACACATGTCCCAGCTAAACTGCACACCCTCTATATAGTAACAGACTCATATCCCAGCTAAACTGCACACCCTCTATATAGTAACAGACACATAGTTCCTCTCACATGTCCCAGCTAAACTGTACACCCTCTATATAGTAACAGACCCATGTCCCAGCTAAACTGTACACCCTCTATATAGTAACAGGCACATGGTTCCAAAACAGAAAAGTGAGAATAATAATCTTTCATGGATCAGACAGAGCATACCTAGGTAGACTGGAGCAGCAATGTACTACTGTGAGCAAGCTGCTTATTGATTGCTGCCTCTTGTCATTGTAGGGAATATACAGGCAATAGTTAAATAATATAACACTAACACATAAGATCATTTTGTTTTTCTATGTCACTTTTGACCCTTTACATTTTTGAAAAGAAGCATGAAAAAAGCTGTGAGTGTTATAAAGTAAGCTTTTTAGCGTGCAGCACACTTAATATTAAGCATCACTCTACTGTAGTGCCACAAGGTATTTTAATGTTCCCCAAACGTATTGTGCAGTGTGCCAGTAATTTATGGCCGTTACTGGAACCAGGGAGAGACCAGCTTCTTACCTTGACAAGCTGTAAAAATAGAAACAGTGAACGGCTGGAGAGTGGAGACACAGAGAAGATTATTCAATTTAAATCACTAATGCAAAAAATTGTATTTTTAATGGGAGCCGTGTCTGTATTTGACATGACAGTGATAGAGTGCTGCAGAGAGGATGTGCTCGTCTATATAAAACCATTCCCCTGGCTTCTGCTGTGCTTTTTGTCAGGTGCCCTGTCAGTTAGTTGTGTGTGGTATATAAAGAGACAACACAATACAGGGATTCTGCAAGGGATGGAAAGTAATCCCTGCACTGCCAAAGGGGGACTGGAATTTATCACCAGAACACACTGACACCTGATGTATTCTACATCAGCAGAACATGCTACTTTACAGCAAATATCTTGCATTAACCAAAGCTGCCTCAGAGCTTGAACACATTAGGCAAATTGGGTGTAATGTATTAGTAATAAGAGGTCTAGGGCGTGTACAATCAATTAGTACAGATTCATACTCCCCACCATTATGGTCTGATTTAAATTCTGTGCAACTAATAAGGATCTTCATAATATACACACACACACACACACACACATATATATATATATATATATATATATATATATATATATATATATATATATATATATATATATATATATATATACACATACATAGGCACACAGACATAGACATATACACACAGATATACACACACATACATACATATATATATACACATACATAGGCACACAGACATAGACATATACACACACATACATACATATGTATACACAGACATAGGCACACAGACATACACACACAGACACAGATACACACAGATATACACATACATATGTATACACAGACATAGGCACACACACACACACGGATATACACATACATATGTATACACATACACACATACACACAGATATACACATACATATGAATACACAGACATAGGCACACAGACATACACATACACACACAGATATACACATACATATGTATACACAGACATACACATACACATAGATATACACATACATATGAATACACAGACATAGGCACACAGACATACACATACACACACAGATATACACATACATATGTATACACAGACATAGGCACACAGACATACACATACACACACAGATATACACATACATATGTATACACAGACATACACATACACACATACACATAGATATACACATACATATGAATACACAGACATAGACATATATACACACGCACACAGACACACAGATATACATATACACACACATACATATGCATACACAAACATAGGCACACACACACACACATATATATATATATATATATATATATATATATATATATATATATATATGTATATATACATACAGGGAGTGCAGAATTATTAGGCAAGTTGTATTTTTGAGGATTAATTTTATTATTGAACAACAACCATGTTCTCAATGAACCCAAAAAACTCATTAATATCAAAGCTGAATATTTTTGGAAGTAGTTTTTAGTTTGTTTTTAGTTTTAGCTATTTTAGGGGGATATCTGTATGTGCAGGTGACTATTACTGTGCATAATAATTAGGCAACTTAACAAAAAACAAATATATACCCATTTCAATTATTTATTTTTACCAGTGAAACCAATATAACATCTCAACATTCACAAATATACATTTCTGACATTCAAAAACAAAACAAAAACAAATCAGTGACCAATATAGCCACCTTTCTTTGCAAGGACACTCAAAAGCCTGCCATCCATGGATTCTGTCAGTGTTTTGATCTGTTCACCATCAACATTGCGTGCAGCAGCAACCACAGCCTCCCAGACACTGTTCAGAGAGGTGTACTGTTTTCCCTCCTTGTAAATCTCACATTTGATGATGGACCACAGGTTCTCAATGGGGTTCAGATCAGGTGAACAAGGAGGCCATGTCATTAGATTTTCTTCTTTTATACCCTTTCTTGCCAGCCACGCTGTGGAGTACTTGGACGCGTGTGATGGAGCATTGTCCTGCATGAAAATCATGTTTTTCTTGAAGGATGCAGACTTCTTCCTGTACCACTGCTTGAAGAAGGTGTCTTCCAGAAACTGGCAGTAGGACTGGGAGTTGAGCTTGACTCCATCCTCAACCCGAAAAGGCCCCACAAGCTCATCTTTGATGATACCAGCCCAAACCAGTACTCCACCTCCACCTTGCTGGCGTCTGAGTCGAACTGGAGCTCTCTGCCCTTTACCCATCCAGCCACGGGCCCATCCATCTGGCCCATCAAGACTCACTCTCATTTCATCAGTCCATAAAACCTTAGAAAAATCAGTCTTGAGATATTTCTTGGCCCAGTCTTGACGTTTCAGCTTGTGTGTCTTGTTCAGTGGTGGTCGTCTTTCAGCCTTTCTTACCTTGGCCATGTCTCTGAGTATTGCACACCTTGTGCTTTTGGGCACTCCAGTGATGTTGCAGCTCTGAAATATGGCCAAACTGGTGGCAAGTGGCATCTTATGTTTTACTAAAATGACTTAACTTAAAGGGACACTGAACCCAAATTTTTTTCTTTCGTAATTCAGATAGAACATTCAATTTTAAGCAACTTTCTAATTTACTGCTATTATCATTTTTATTTTTTTTTCAAAAAGTTTTATTAAGTTTTTATCCGTATACATACAGTTGTGATACATGAAGTCACGTGTGAAACCTTAAAAAAAACCAAATTAATTAACTTATAACTTTACAACTTTACGAAAGTCAGCTTTTCGTAATGAAAGTTGTTAAAAGTACTTCACAAATACTCGCATTAGTCATTTAATATACGTACAGCATCACAAGGCAATGTCACATATCCCACAATCTATAGAACGTTTTCTGAGCCTGGTGTCCTAAACCAGGGCCAGGAAGGGCTGAGCAGATCGTGTCTGTGTAAACCAGGATTTTGTTAAGTCCCAGTATAGCTTGATATCCAGAAAGACCTCCTTTTTTTGGGCTTTAAAATAACCATATTGCTCCGATTGGAGAGTGTTTTCTACATGTTTCAACCAATCACCGACCGTAGGTGACACCGGGTTTTTCCATTTGCTGGTTATTAAAGACTTGGCCAAATTCAGAGCAAACTGTAACACCCTTTGTCTAAGTTGACACATATTTTTGGGGAGAGCGTTCAATAGGGCTATCTCAGGTGTTACCTCAAATACATCTCCTAACAAGCGTTGTAGAAAGATTTCTATTTCCCGCCAGAGGGGTTTTATTATGGGACAGCTCCACCACATGTGTGACATGGAGCCTTTCTGTTTACATCCTCTCCAACACATATCAGACGAGAGTGGATATATGCTTTTGAGACGCGAGGGGGTCAAATACCACCTAGATAGTACCTTATAGTTGAGCTCTAGTATCTTTGTTGATGATGAAGATTTTTTAACTAGAGAATAAATACGGTTCCATTCCTTATCACTAAGTTCAATGTTTAGATCCTGTTGCCACTTATATGTATACATCGGTCGTGTTGTGCTGCTATCTGCCGTCAGTATAGATTTTGCCAGTGAAAGCGTATGTCTAAGAGGGCCCTGGGAGCCACAAATACTCTCAAAACGTGTCAGGGGTCTCGTCCAGTCAGATTTATGTTTAGATGTATCCACTAAGTGTTGAAGCTGTTTGTACTTTAACCAATTTGTGAAAGCCCCATTTAGTATATCCCCCAACTCTTGCATTCCCTTCACCCTTTGTCCGTTTAAGATAGAATGAATTGGCACAGTATAACCAATCTCTTTAGGTAGCTTGCCTCCCTACCAGGGACAAATCCCACTTGATCAGTATGCACCAACAATGGGAGGAGGGGGATAATCCTGGTTGCTAAGATTTTTGCATAGATTTTTAGATCTGTATTTAAAAGCGAGATTAGTCTAAATTTAGAGGGAGAATCTGATAATTTTTTAAATTTAGGAATGACTGCAATATGTGCTTTTTTTAGTTAAGGTAGTGAACTGCTCATGCCCGTCTAGGGCTTGAAACGGTGACAGTAAATGAGGTACCAGTAATTCGCTAAAAGTCTTATAATATTTATTTGTAAGGCCATCTGGGCCTGGGCTTTTACCTGCAGGTAACGACTGTATAGCTCTTAGGATTTCTTGAGCTGTTATTGGTTCATCCAACACAGATTTTTGCTGATCATTTAATTGTGGGAGGTCCAGAGTCTCCAGATAACTTTCAATATCTGCGTCACTAGGGGAATGTATGGACTTAGATAAATTGTATATTTGGTCATAGAAGTCTCTAAAGACTTCAGCTATCTCCTGGCTATCTTGCTTTATATTTCCTAAGCTATCCTTTATATTAAAAATAGGATGCTTGGCAGTCTTTTTCCGTAACGCTCTTGCTAACAGGGCCCCTGCTCTGTTTCCTCCTTGAAAGTATATTTTTCTCATAAACAATGCCTTCCTATGTGCTGCCTTTACAAGATAAGCGTTTAGTGCTAATCTGGCCTCTGTGAGTTTGTTAAGGGCCATTTATTAGTAGGGGTCTGTTTGTGAGCTAATTCCGCTTGATAGAGATCTGATGAAAGCTTTTTGTACGTCTGGTTATGGGCTTTTCGCAGTCTTATACTGTGGTGTATGAAGTTGCCTCTCATTACCGCCTTATGGGCTTCCCATAAAATTCCTTTGTTATCTACCAAATTGAGATTGTTTCTAAAATATTCCTCCAATTTTTGTTTAATGTCTAGCACAACGTCAGTGTCATGTAGTAACGAGTCGTCTAGTCTCCAGAATGAGTGTCTCTGGGGTCTAGTTGGCCAGTCTATCACTAGGGTAACTGTTGCGTGGTCCGTCCAAGCCGTTGGTAAAATCTCTGTATGAGTTGCTAGTGAGATGTAATTGTGATCTAATAGTAAGTAATCGATTCGTAAGAATGACTTCCGTGCATGTGAGTAAAAAGTGTAATTTCTAGAACGTGCATTTTGCAACCTCCAGACGTCCACTATTGTGGCCATCCTAAGGCTATCTTTAACGCTGTTACTGGTATGGGAAGGTCCGCATAGTTTAGGAGTGAAGCAGTCCAGCCCCGGGTCAAGTGGCACATTTAGGTCACCTCCGACTATCAGCAATCCATTTTTGATCTCAAGTATTTTGTCACTTATCTTTCTTATAAACTTGGCCTGTTTCACATTGGGGGCATATACACATACCAGTGTAACTAGCGTGTCAAATACAGAACCTTGCAGTATAAGAAGTCTTCCTTCTGGGTCCTCATATTTGTCAGACAGTTGGAAGGGTACATTTTTATGTAACAATATTCCCACTCCTGCTACCTTTCTACTTGGATTGGAGTTAAAGAAACCCCCAGGATAATCTTGTGATGTGAATGTAGGTGTGCTGTGTCTTATAAAGTGGGTCTCCTGAATGAAGACTATGTCTCCTTTAAGTTTACTGAAGTGGTGTAGTGCTATAGACCTTTTCGTGGATGAGTTAAGGCCTCTACAATTCTGGGACAAAAACACTAATGGATTGTTGGCCATAACAAATATGGCTTAAATGATTTGCACTGCTTAAGTGGTGTGTTATCAGTTGGTATATAGTGAGGATGCTCAGTCCCAACAAACAAAGGACACTTACCACTGCTCACTCTGATTCTTAGTTTTCTCCACATGGAGTATCTCACGCCTATTTGAACTGTTGTAGTGGTTGGATACGAGTAATACATTTGATATATCTGTAGCTGACTTTTCGAAAACAAAATAACAAAAACATAAATTAACATCAACATGGTAACAGAATAACTGTATAGAACAAGTAACTTCATGCTATAATCATACATAAAAATGTCTAGACTATTCAGGGGGTGAATAGTAACTGAATCACTATTAAAGTTCACTCTGGAAAAGGGTTTCTTGCTACTTTTATTTATGCATGCCTATCAAGTTCTGGTAGTCCAATGGGCCCTGCATATATATATTAGAGTAGAGAAAGAATATAAAATATAAGAACAGTGAGAACAATCATAACATAACTTAAAATATAGTTTGACAAATGTTGGAGCACAACACCTAAGCGCTAAATCATTTCTATGAAAAGTGGACTCTCAACGTCCTTTGAAATGTTCTTCCAACTCTTTTAGCTTTGCACTTTGTATCATGTAATCTCAATTTCTTTAGCTCTGGAAGCGGCTGCCGGGTTCTGGTTCATCTGCCTTTTTCGGTTAACTTTCTGCCAGTGAGATCTCTGAGGGAGTTGAGGGTTTATTGGTTTATTATTCTCGGTGGAATCATTGCTGTGTAGAGGTGGCGGAGTGGGCAAAGGTATTTCAAGTAACCTGCAGAACTCCTCTAAATCCTCAGGTGACTTGTAAATGATGATTTTATTTCTTTTATTGACCTTTAAACAGAAGGGGAATCCTCACCTATATTGTATTTCTTGTTCACGAAGGTGCTCTGTGAGGTACCGGGCATTTTCTGTTATTCAAAGTCATTGGGCTTAAGTCCGCGTATATCTGAAGGGAATGTCCTTCAAAGGTTAGAGGTGATATCTTTCTCGCCGCTTGTGCAACCAACTACTTGTCTTGGAATTGGTGAAATTTGATGATGATATCTCGCGGTGGTTCAGATTCCCTAGGCTTAGGCCTGAGTGCCCTGTGTGCCCTATCCAACTGATACGGAGGCGATGTAGTATCTTTGGTCAGATGCTGAAAAAGCCTTTGTAGATATTGGGGGATGATGTTTGATGTGATAGTCTCTGGAATGCCTCTAATTCTTAAGTTCTGCCTCCTTCCCCTGTTATCCAGATCTTCTAAATGGCTCTTAAGTTGCTGGATTTGAATGTCTTGAACTGAGAGACAACGAGAATGTCCCTCTATTATATTATGAGTATCATTCACCTGTTCCTCCACGTAGTCTATCCTTTTACCCATCTCTGCCAAGTCTTTCTTGACCTCTGCCAAACCATCTTTCACTATCTTTGCCACTTGGTGTAATAAAGTGTTAAAGTCCTCTTTAGTTGGCAAGGTTTCTAAATCTGCTTTGGTTAATGGGACATTTTTCTCTGCCGTTACTACCGCAAGAGATGGAGTGGCTAACATTTCCTCAGCTTCCCCCTCTGCTTCAATATCTGAGTCCTGCGAAGAACTTAGTGCTTTAAAGTATGTATTTAACTTAGTGGCAGCATTTGTAATAGGCTTGGCTGTTTTATACACTCTGGCCTGTCTTTTTGTAGCCATTCTGGGTTATAGACAGTATATTGCAATATAGCCCCTTCTCTATGTTGTTAACTTTCTTAGCTGCGGTTATTCCTGTAATAGCGTGAGGCTGTGTTATTATGGGAATCCATGTGTGTGCCTTTTTATGGAGCTTCTCCTCTATCTTGCCCCCTGTTCTCTACAGTCTACAAGATGATTCCCTTAGTGTATTGTACTTGGTATGCAGGGCCCTGTTGTTCTCCTAGCCCCAGACCTGTACCCCCTCTTTTAGTATATTTGCGCTTTTCGCGCGGTTTGAGTATATGTTGCTGCGGCCTAGTAAAAATGGGAAAATGGCGTGGCGAGTTTCCAGACACAATGTTGTGAATCTAAGTGTTGCACTGTATAGGTGCATTACCGCTACTCACAGTTCTTCCTTTGTAGCTCAGAACAGGCTACCTGAGATGCGGATCCGTTTCTGATGCTAATCCGCTGAAACGCTCATCCGCAATGCAGCCTGTGCTATACCACGATGTCAACACAGCTCCGGTATTTGTTTTCTCTGCCGAACAAGGTCCTTGCCACAGCAATGTAGCTTATGAAGGGGTAGCAGTCATCTGAGGGCAAAAAGCAATCAACCACATGCTATCTTTCTTTCCCAAACTAAACTCTCTTACGGAGCTTCTCCTAAGTGCGACCTTCAATATTGGCAGTCGGCTCCGCCCCCCTCCTATTATCAATTTTTATTCATTCTCTTGCTATCTTTATTTGAAAAAGAAGGCATCTAAGCTTTTTTGGGGGGTTCAGACTCTGGACAGCACTTTTTTATTTGTGGATGAATTTATCCACCAATCAGCAAGGACAACACAGGTTGTTCACCAAAAAATGGTCCGGCATCTAAACTTCTATTCTTGCATTTCAAATAAAGATACCAAGAGAATAAAGAAAATTTGATAATAGGAGTAAATTAGAAAGTTGCTTAAAATTTCATGCTCTATCTGAATCATAAAAGAAGAAAATTTGGGTTCAGTATCCCTTTAAGGCTTTAGTATACAAGTAGAGGTTTGTTTACCTGTAGCACCTTAGCAACTATTTTTTGGTGTTTTTCCCTTTGGGAAGGGAAATATTCTTTACATACTTTTGTGCTTGTTGTGATTCAGTTTATCTGAGGAAGTTGAGATAATCCCAGAAACGTCACTACCAATGTAAAGGGATTATACCAGCCTGGGTGGTTCAGATCTGTGTAAATGGGGGGGTATAATTGAAATTGGTGCTGTAGTTCACCCATAACACACAAGAAAGCACACTGTGTCTGGTATTGCAAACACTTTTATTAAGGGATTCTGGCTTCACTGACCTAATCCCCCCCTCTTGCAGAGATTATCCCTTAATTGTTTAATTTCCACAAGATGTTTCTTTGAGTTAACCAGTCACAGACCAGTAATAATTGAAATAGATGAGTAAGGGATTAGGATTTTTCCTTCCTGAATGTTTAACACTAGTAACTTTCCCTATTGACTGATAAGCTAACTATACCACTATATACCACTATGTGGACCAATGTATTCAAACACCTATCTTAAATGGACATTATAGCATTTATTATTTAAACTTCAGTACATAGTATTAGTAACTCTTGTAGGCATGCTTTCCACGAGATGCTGGTAGGTCTTCACTGGCTGTTTCCTCCATTTCTGCTGCCAGGGCTACCATAGAGGTAGGTCTTAGCAGCTGAGATCAGATTCATTACCCAGCATACCCCTTAAATGTTCTGTTGGATTTGGATCAGGACTTTGTGCCAGCTAGTCCCACACACCTCATACCAGGCCTGAACAAACCTTTCAGTGGGGCTAGGTACTCAGTCTTGTTGATTTTGTTCTGAACTACTTCCACATTCTAGATAGAGAGGAATCATCCATAATGTTTTAGTACCCTTTGACTGATAGGCTGGAGGGCGCTATAACCAAATGACCCAGTCCTTCGCTGCAGGAACAGCACTGCACCATGTCAGATCCCCTTAATATTTAATTGTAGAGATACTGTGATTCTCATATACCACAGTTGACTAATGCGAGTTGTCTCTCCACAAGACTCTCTTCTGTTGTCCACTCTTCAGGTCTGCTAGATGCTTCACTTAATTTACAGCAGCCAACACTCATTGCATTTAAGAATCTGGTTATGCAAATGCATATTTAGTTTGGTATGTGACCCCCATCTGTAAGTACTCTCCTATGTGATCACCTACCCTATTGTAGACCTCCAATCCTTACACCTCTCAGTAAAAGTAAAAAAAAACAAAAAACTTTACAAAAAAGATAACTTTGAAAAGAAAAAACTTTGAATGCAACTAGTCATGTTCTTCTTTCACGTTTGGTAAGGACTCCTCCTCGATTTATAGAATTGTAAAAAAAAACCTGATTGTTTAATCATGTCAACTAATCATGATTATGAATGGGGGATAATTATCAAGGATAAGTCTACCCACTATTCTATTAATATCATGACGCCATAGCAGTTTAGTTGACAACCAGTAGATAATAAGTAATTGTAGTATCTTACCTTACAGTCACCGAGTAGATAAATATTATAGTTTATCAAAACCCATCAGACAGCCATACCTCTATCACTTTACTTTTATTTACTGATTACTCTGGTTTAGTTACCCTAAGAGTAATAAGTGGAAACTAGATGTGGACCCTCGCATGCACTCCACTGATGAGTCCCAAATAGGTTGAAATGTATATTTGTTTTTATTGCTTTCTTTTGTTCAGGAAACTACCTGATATTTTGGGGCTGGAGTCTGGATTGCCTTTCAGGGCAGAATCAAATATTTATATTACTATATTTTACCTCTTTGAAAGGCATAGGGAGATAAAAGAGACTGCACCCTGTGAGGAACAGTTTAAAAAAAATAATAATAATAATATTAATATTGTTAGCTGAGTGCATCTGTTTTCTTTTTAATATAGCATGTGGGGGAATTATGACTAGAATATCCCTTACAGACAATGGTTTAAAAAGTAGACAACATATCAGTGTTGCTCAGCAATATTTCTAAATTCTTCAGTGTTCATTTCTGCCACATTATCTATCGTCCACCTCCCACCTTGAATGCCAGTGTAAAACTGCATCTCTGTATCTAGACAGGCTGGAGATTGATTTTAGAAACTTTCGCACCTCATTATCACAGTATCTGATATATATTTTTTTCACCTGGAGTTTTGGTTAATGGCAGCTATGAATATTTTAGTGTGATAAAAACACAGTTTGGAGGTTTCATAATCCAAGATGTGTCTTTTTAGTTTTCTGAGTTTATGTTTGTAGCCTTAAATCTCCACCTCTCCCTTTTGTCATTTTTTTTTCATTACCTAGTATGCACCGAAAGATCTTGCTCTAATAGAACACACTCTGTCCTTCTTAATTGCCAAATATTTGAACACCATGATATGCTGTGATGGTCATTCTTCATGACCTTTTGGTTTTGAATATAGTGTCCTGGTGTATATATTTGTCTCATATTAGAAAATGTGATTGGCTGCAGTATCTTTTAAAGGGACGTTAAATGAATATTTAAAGGGACACTGAACCCAAATTTTTTCTTTTGTAATTCAGAAAGAGCATGCAATTTTAAGCAACTTTCTAATTTACTCCTATTATCAATTTTTCTTCGTTCTCTTGCTATCATTATTTGAAAAAGAAGGCATCTAAGCTTTTTTTTTGTTTCAGTATTCTGGGCAGAATTTATCCACTAATCAGCAAGGACAACCCAGGTTGTTCACCAAAAATGGGCCGGCATCTAAAATTACATTCTTGCATTTCAAATAAAGATACCAAGAGAATGAAGAACATTTGATAATAGGAGTACATTGAAACAGATGAGTAAAATTAATACATATTACTCAACAAATACAGGGAATTTATCACATCTTGGGGGGAAAAAATAGAAATTTCCATTTACAGTTATACCTCACTCATATAGCGGGTTAGCGACCACAGCCTCGCTGTAAAGTGAAAACGCCTTAAAGTGAAACAGCATGGTTTTAGCTCTCTTTTCACTTGCCAGTAGGGTTGCCACCTCGGCCATGTTTTCCTGGACACTTATGAGTTACACATGCTGCAGGGTAAGCAGGGGGGAACATGTATTGTGTCTGTGGACATCGCATGAATAGTACTGATACACAGCATGATACATATTCCTCCCTGCAACATGTGTAACTCATAAGTGTCCAGGAAAACATGGCCAAGGACTCTAGGGCACCTCAACAAAGACTGGGCCCTGGGCAGCTGCCCCTTTTGCCCTGTCTTAAAGACGGCCCTGCTTAGGTGCCCTTCTCAAACCTGATAAACAACCAGAGTTTTAAGAAATCTATACCCAGGTACAGCTTGGCACACTATGACATGCATTATTTAGTCTTTCTGTTATTTAAAGGGTCATGAAACTACTTGTAATTAGAAGATTTTTATTGTAATCTTGTAATAAACATAACAGACAATATCAAAGAACAAAGCAAGTGTTCAGAAAATGTATTCCCAAAGGGTGTTATGAACAGTATAAATATAGCACCCTAATGCATCCAGGGAATCAGTCCATAAAGTCCGTGCTATAAGGGACTACGGTCTATATGCAGTACATATGAATCTCAAACGTCAATTCCTGGTTTTTATTTTCAAGCTTGTCAGGTAACTGTGTATATACCGCTTCAACCTAGATGTCACGGGTGTAAGGTGCAGAGACTATGAAACTGTGCAGTCACTGTAGAATTGTCCGGAAAAACTCTTACCCTCCACAAGACTGGGGGTGGGGTGCATATTAGCAATAATAATTATAACCTAACTTTTACCTATAAAAGTGATAACTATTCAATTGAATACTTAGATTTAAAACTCCAAATAGATAAGACTAATATGAGCATCACTACATCCACCTACAGGAAACCAACATCCAAAAACACCATCCTGAGGGCTGACTCATGTCATGTATCACATCTAAAAAAGGGTATCCCTAAGGGTCAGTACCTAAGATTGCGCAGGAACTGTTCGAATTTAGAAACCTATAAATTAGAAGCTGAAGAACTGACGAACAGACTTATAAAAAGGGGGTACAACAAATTTAAACTCCATAACATCAATAAAGAAGTTGAGAAATTAAATAGAAACACTCTGTTTAAGAAGAAGATCACTAAGACAGATAATGACAATATAGTGTTCTCCACACAGTTTAGCACACAATACTATAAGGTGTGTAACATCATCAAGAAGAATCTTGTAATACTAAACAGCACACTGAAACAGATTATCTCTAAAGGGATTAAATTTGTAGCCAAAAAGGCCCCTTCTTTAAATGACCTTACGAGTAAGAAATTCTCAGAAAGACCACAAACTCAGACCAATTGGCTGAGTTTGAACCCTGGCTCCTTCAAATGTGGCCATAAACCTTGTAAGAGCTGTGATTTTATGGAAAAAAAATCACACTTTTACCTCAACCAATACAAAAGAAACATACACTATTAGACAATATATATCGCAATATGTCATCTATTTGATTACATGTCGATATTGTTCTCAACAATACACAGGAATCACTACGCGACCATTAAAAGACCGAATTAGGGAGCACTTATTGTCCCTAACAGAAAAAGACCCCAGAACTCCAGTGGCGAAACATTTTCGCCAAAACATGGCATAGGCACCACATTCTTTTCCTTTATGGGAATTGAGAGAATTGTACAAAATGCCAGAGGTGGGGACAGAACAGCCAAGTTACTAAAAAGGGAAGTTTATTGGATTTTAAAATTGAACACCAGATACCCTTATGGCATCAACAAACGATTAGATGTTGACCTATATGTATAACTAAAGAATGTGCTCGGTTAACTGGTAGACACAGCGAATCAACCTTTAGATTGAGAGTATTATAAACATTTAAAATTTTACCTCTATAAGCTAACATCCACTGGATTTAGAAATATCAGTATATAATCCTATTGAATTGTAATACACATACATATTTATATAATTACTGATATCAGACATACAAAGTTCAAGAACCACTGACCTATATATATACATATAAGTATATACATTTCCTTTTGAAATTATTGACCCTTACCTTATTGAGACTACATTTCAGTATTTCTAGGAGATTATTCAGTTTCATACTTCACATAACCTCCCTAATCATATACACATATATTTTTCTAGTTTAGTATTAGTTTTAGCCTCATTTATTATTGTCAACTCATTTTTTAGTTATTCATTATATATACATTTTTCCAGATCCCGTTTAGGTCCTTCCTTAAGACTGCCATTCTTAGGATGATTAGAATTAAAATGTCATTCATTTGGACATCAATATTATTATTGTTAGTAGTCTATATTACTTTCATCCCTGGCAGCCTCACTTAGACTCACATTGTGCTATACATCTGTCCCTTTTTCATTATTTTTATTATTTTCCTACACTTTTTTAGTTTTGAACATATTTTTTCTTTTCCTATTTTAGATCTACTGAGTTAGATTATAGATACTAGTACTTTATTCTTTTTATTCAACCCCATAATAGGGGTTCTGGATTGACACATCATTTTTTCAGCTTTATCATTATCATCAGTTTCATTATTATTTATATTATGTTACCTTATCCTTCATATAGTTCATTTGCATTTACACTCATATCCTTTTTTTATTCTTTATTTCGCTTATTCATCTTTTTCCTTACGTTTCCTTTTTTATGTTTTCAGTATACCCAGTTAATTAATGCCCCATTTATTAAACTATGTGCCACTAGGTGTTAGTGCTCTTATCAACTCATGTCCATTTTACCTAAGTAGGTTATACACATATCTGAATCATTCTAACTCCTACCTTCTTTTTTCTCTTTTCTTAGAAGTAGTAGTCTGACGCACATTATTGGACATTTAGCTAACACACATAACGTAACGCATAGTCTTACGGAACTTACTGGGTTATATAGTTATAAACTTTACCAAGTGTACAGATTTTATATATACATAAACCACTCGGTCTAGTCATACACATTGTCTCTAGTTGCCTCTCACATTGGGTGTAATGTAGCCGTCTCATGATGCATATATATTAGTCTAACAGGAATCGGACATCCCTCAATGATTGTGCTTTTGGTTTATCTTCTGGCAACTAGCAGCCTTATGTATACTTATGTATGTTATTTCAGGATGAAAAGTATTCCATATTAACTTTTTATATTAACTGTTCATATGTTTTATATGTTTTATTTTCAAATTGAATATCATTTATTTATTTGTCATCTTTTTACTTAATACAATTGAGCTGTTCACAGTGAAATTTGTACTGAGATGTGACCCTTCTAAACAGCAGCGACTTTATAACACACTTATTATTTAAAGGAGGATTACACTGCTGTTTGGAAGTGCCGCACCTATTGGCCATTTTTCAAGCCACCCTAGGATTGGTGGCTTCAAGGTTTAAAAAGCTGCCTTGGCCGAAAACGAATCAGCCTCCGAAGAAGCGCATCTACGCATGCGCGAAACGCGTCAGGCGTTCCTTACTGTGACCCTATGTACTTTGATTTACTTTGACTTGTTTTGGATCACTACAATAAAAACAAGTTTTTCCAGCAACCATTTTTGAGTCAACAGATCTCTCTTCTTTGCAAACTTTACTAATAAACATAACAGTCAAGGGTGAAAACCTTATTTGGAGAAGCCAATCTGGACTTGTCACTATAGTAGACTCATTTTGTTTTGTAGTATCCTATCGCAGTTAGGGACAGATATAATTATACTTCTACCGTGATCAAACAATCACTGTGTAGCATGTAGCCGTTTCACTCTTGTGATGTCTGCAGTGAGCACTTATAGTTCCCTTGGGAACTGGAAAAAACACACGTTTCAAAGTTAAAGGGACAGTATACTATAAAATTGTTTTTCCCTTAATGTGTTTCTAATTACTTTTTTTACCAGCTGCAGAGTATACAATGTATG